>NC_050576.1:439807368-440061414 GCF_011100635.1 Trichosurus vulpecula | reverse complement strand
AGAAGGGGAGGAGGAGAGAAGAGAGAAGAAAGGAAGGGAGGTGAGGAGAGAGAGAGAGGAGGAAGAAGGGGAGGAGGAGGAAGAAGAAAGGGTGAGGAGGAGCAGGAAGAGAGGAAAGAGGAAGAGGAGGAAGAAGGGGAAGGAGGAAGAAGAGAGAAAAGAGGAGGAGGAAGAAGAAAGGGTGAGGAGGAGCAGGAAGAGAGGGAAGAGGAAGAGGAGGAGGCCACATAAGGCTGACTGCAACAATGTTCTTGAATCCAAGCAATGGCGGGATAGCAGATGTCTTTACGGTATTTGCCAAGACACAAGTGAAGGATGTGACCACAGGAGAAGTGCATGGAAAAATCTCAGCCTTCATCGTAGAAAAAGAATTTGAGGGTGTGACCAGGTAGGATTGGTCTCGGTTTTCCATCGTCGGCCTTCCCTTGGAGGCTGTGGTCTGCCTTAGCTAGCTCTGACACATTTTAGAGATGTGTGAGCCAGTGGAACAGGGCAGTTATATTTGGGGGACAAAATGGAGGTCCATGAGGTAATGCCCTATTTTTCTCCTTTCCATGACGGTTGAGGAGATGAAGGTCCTCAGTCCATCGAATAGACAGAAAAACACGTTATTCTTCCTGAAATCACAGTATGACCTCAGTGTGCACAGTAACACCCGCTTCCCACAGAGGCCCCTCCAAATCCAGCCCCACATCCTTGTCCTCTCTGCTGCTCCATGGAGATGCTGGGGAGGGGGGAGGGGGGAGATCACTCCAGGGGAGAGCCTCACGTACACTGTAGATCAGAAATGCTGAGCGTGTTCCAAACAACTATTCCAGCTATAATTATGGGGACAAAGTAGGGTGAGCCCTGATGGCCAAGAACCTAGCTCAGACTCCAAGGCTCTTGTTGGCTATTGGAAAAAATGTGTGGGGCACTTAAACCCAAGGCTTTCCTGGCCTGGTAGCCCTTGGCATCAGGCCTGCACAACGTATGGCCCACAGGCTGCCAAAGGATTTCAGGAGGCCCGGGAAAAATGGAGAGGGTGTAAAGAAAGTAAAGAAGTAACAAACAAGGCATAATGGTGACTAGTGGAAGGTGGGTTACGGGGGCACGACAAATAGACGGCCCCAACCCTGAAGCCAGCACCCCCTGCCTGGCCCCACCTCCCCAGGTGCTGTCATGTAAGTTGGCAGGTGGGCTGCCGCTGCCCGTACTGTCCTGTTTGTCATGTGACCCACGGCAACCAACCATCCATCTGTCCCTGGTCTGAGAGGAACAAGAATCCTATCTTTTCACTGTGTTTTCCATTGTTACATTTAAACGGTAACAAAACCTCAAAAATGTACCGCTCAGCAAAGCAGTGCTTTTTTTTTTAACATTAATGTGATTTCATGATAAATAAAAATCTTAAGTAATAAGTGTAATTAATTGATATTAATTCAAACTTCCGTTTTTAAAAATTTGGTTTATTTGAAAATAGTTAACCATTAATTATACCTTTACTTAGAAAGTGAGCTCACCTATGTGCAGCCTGAAGGTCAGCCTGTTTTCATTTGGTCCCTATCTACTGCTGTTGTGTGGGTCCGGTCTAACCCACACAATGAAACGGACCTGGAAAATTAGAGAAATCATCAGACAGATGTAGACTGCGAATGTGGATCATTTAATCATTGAAAGAACTCAACCCTGCAGACTTGGAATTATGGGCTGTCTATGCTCATTCAGTCAGCTAGATAAAATAGCAGTCTCTTACTTTGTGCCACATAGGCACCACGATCAGAGAAGACCATCAAGATGGATTATGGATGAATAAAGACAGAGGTTATGTGGGGGAATAGTTACTGGGCTTGATGGGCTTGTAGGGAGGAAGAAGAGGGGAAAGAGGGTGTTAGCATGGGGAAAATGTGTGCTTGTGTTTTCTCAGTGGTCCACCAGAGAGAAAGATGGGCATCAGGGCCTCTAATACCACCTCAGTCATCTTCAACAACGTGAAAGTACCCACTGAAAATGTGCTGGGGGGCTTTGGGAATGGCTTCAAGGTCGCCATGAGCATCCTCAACAATGGCCGCTTTGGGACCGTCTCTGCCATGGCGGGCACCATGCGTAGAATGATCAAGAAAGCGGTGAGCTGGCGGACCCCTCAGTCTTGAAGTTGCCAGCAGGCCAGGCACTCCTGGGAGGGAGCAGAAGTACCCCTCTACCAGAGGGAATTGGGACACTTAGCATGACTTGTGGGATGGGGCAGTCAGATCTGAAAGGGACCTCAGAGGCCAGAGCTCAGCCATCTTATTTAGAGAGGAGAAAACAGAGTCTCTGAGATGGAGCTGGAAGTGAAGCCTCCGTCCTCTGATCCTTCCCCTAATTCAGTTCTGATGGCTGATAGAAATGGGCCGGAAGTCGGACCCCTGAGTCATCTGGAGTTGAGGGGAGTTCTCACCACTACTGTTCATTTGGCAGTTATGGACCTAGAGCCTAGAAACAGCAGAGCGGAGGGTTCAAGTTTAGGTGAAGGAAAGGGGGGGACCTGAGTCTGTATCATTGAAGGATCCCCTGAAAGAAGTGAGCCTGGAGAAGAGAAGGCTTGGGGGCGCTGTGGCTGTTCCCATGTCTCTAAATTGCTACAGCACAGGAAAGAGGCTTTTCCTCCTTGGCCTCTGAGGACCAGGAGCCACATTGGAAAGGGCTGGATTTAGGGTGAATTTGAGGGGTAACTTCCTCTTCCCAGAGTGCAATGGGAGGCCTGAGGAAGTGGTAAGTTCCCTGTCCCTGGAGATCTTTTAGGGAAGGCTGGACAGTCTCCTCTCAGGTACATCAGAGATGGGTTCCTTTTCCGTTAGGCATTGGACTAGGGGCCACCAAGATCCCACCAACTTGAACATTGTGATTCTGTGAGTTACTGGGGCCTGTCACTGCTGCTTACTACCTTGTAACATGTTCTTTCTTAATCCCCCATGGGCCTCAGTTTCTCATCTGTAAAACAAAGGGATTGGACTTGAGGACCTCTCTGGTGCCTTCCTCTCGAAGTCATAGATTCTCAGAGCTGGACAGCCCCTCGGGGCCAGCCGTCTGCTCCATTGCTGGACATGTCTCTGCTGCTCTGAGCTTTCGGGCATGTAGGTGGAAGGCACTCTTGGCCCTCTCCTTCCACTCACTCTTCATGGCCTCTACTTTGCTGCTCCTCAAGCCAATGTCATGTAGAGATATGGAGGGGCAGCACACCCTGTTCTGTCCCTGCAGGCGAGGGGCAGCCTCTGATCCCAGGCACACCCTGTGACCAGCTCAGTCATGCACTGGGCTCTGGAGCCAGGACTAGGAACTTCAGGTGCTAATTCTCAGTAGCAGTCCCTGTTGGGGTAGTCACTGTTCCCCAAGCCTGGCTTCCTCTTCTGTAGAGTGAGGGTGGTGATCCTTGCCCGCCTTGCTTTGCAGGGGTGTTGTGAGTAAAGTGCCTGTCAGCAGGAATGGGACTCTACCATTGGACCGAGTAAGCAAGGAGGCTCGGGGCGGGGTCCAGGCAGGACCATGGACAGGGAAGGGTGGTAGGTGAGGAGGGCAAGGGTGAGGAGAATTCTTTAGAGCCTACAGTGGTTTAGAATTGGATCCTTCTGGTGGACTTTCTCAAACACTGTAGTATCTGGTCTAAACTTCACAGCCTAAGTGGGAGGGAAGGAGATCAGGATCATCCCTCTTGGACACAAGAGGAACCTGACTCCCAGAGAAGGAAAGACAATGCCAAGGTGGCCTGGCCAGTGGGCAGCAGCCCTGGGGCTAGAGCCCAGATTTCCTGACTCCCAGGCCTGTCCTCTGGGGGCGATGGACGTTGTTCTGAGAGACAGAAAAAAGTCATTCATTCAGTCAATAAAGATTTGTCGTGAGCCTACAATGGCGGCTAGGTGGCACTGCAGTGGATAGTGCGCTGGGCTTAGAATCAGGAAGACTCATATTCATGAGTCCAAATCCAGCCAGAGACACTTAATAGCCTGGAGACCCTGGGGAAGTCACTTCACCCTGTTTGCCTCCATTTCCTCACCTGTAAAATGAGTCAAAACAGGAAATGGCAAATCATTCCAGGATCTTTGCCAAGAACACCCCAAATGGGGTCACAAAGAGTCCTGTACAACTTAAAATGACTGAACAACAGCTGTGTACAAGGCGCTAAATGGAGCAACGGCACAGTGGCACTGTGGAGAAAGAGGCTGCTCAGGGTGCCATCCTACTGAGTGACTCCTTGGGCTCATTCATTTCTTAGTGGGAGGTGCCTTGTGCCAACAGCCAGGATACCTAGGCTCCTGGTCCTGCTAGAGCCACTTAACAGCTGGGTGACCCAGATCAAGTCCTCTGCAAAGCGGAATAATAATCCTCCATCTCCCTGGACCACAAAGTCTGTCCCTAAATCCTAGGCATTGGTCATTCTAGGTTCACATTGGCCGGGGATAGCTAGGTTACCCAGGGACTCTCCCTCTAGGGTTAACACCTCAGATAAATGAGAGCCACCTGGAATCCTCCAGGGGAGAGCTGCTCCTTGAACAGGCTCCTCACTTCTCAGCCTCCAGCCTCTGATGGTGGCTTTCTTTGCTCTCTCTCCTTGGATGCCAGGCTAACCATGCTGCAAAACGGAAGCAATTTGGGAAACAAATCTGTGACTATGGGATCATCCAGGAGAAGCTGGCCCGCATGGCCATGTATCACTATGTGGCCGAGGTAAGTGCCCGAGTGACTACCGGTGCCAGGAGGTGGGAATATGGGGTTGTCACACCAAGAGTTTTTTTTTTAAGAATGTGTCTCCCAGGATATTTGACTTACTGACTGACTGAAAAAGGATTTATTAAACACTTTCTATGTACCAAGGGCTGCGGATGCAAATACAAAAGACACCCCTGCCTTCAAAGGGCTTACATTCTAATGCTGTAAGACTGCCCAGAAAGGGCAGAACCTGGAAGGGGTGGAACACAGGGCACTCCAGCAGTGTGTGCTGTCTTCACAGCTCTTTATTCTGTCTGATTAGACATCTTTGATGTGCATATAAGGCTCTGGGCTTGGTGCTAAGGAGAAAGAAATGATCCAGAAACCCTCCTTGATCTCATGGAGCTCTCACTTGAGATGGGGCAGTGATGCAGGGAAACAGATGGCCAAGCCCAAGGCAGAAGGAGAAGAACACCCGAGAGGAGGGGGCAAAGGCCATGGGAGGGCAGTTGCTTCTGACTGAGGGAGATTAGAGAGGTCATATCACAGAGGTTGAGGGTCATTCGGTAGAGATTGCACAGAGAGGGTGGAGGGAGGGAGACGCCGGGAGAAGAGAGGAGCGTGGATGAATGGAGACACACAGGCAGCAAAGGAGGAATGGTTGAAGAACCCAAGTGGGTAGAGGACAAGGTGGCCAGAGCAGATGGACCGTGTAGCCTCAAGGTGCAGAAAGAGCTGCCCAGGTTTGGTCAGTGACCTCTAAAGGATTGCAGAGAATGGGAAAGGGCAAAGGTCATCCCAATTTTCCAGAAAGGAGTCTGCTACCTCTGGGTTGGGAAGTGTGACTTTGAAACCCAGAATTCTAGAACCTATTTTTTATTTTTTTAGGTTTCTTTTTTTTCTTTATTTAATATTTTTTAGTTTTCAACATTGATTTCTGCAAGATTTTGAGTTACAAATTTTTTCCCCATTTCTACCCGCCCCCCACCCCAAGATGGCATATATTCTGATTGCCCTTTTGCCCAGTCTGCCCTCCCTTCTGTCACCCCAAATTCCCCCCTTGTCCCCTTTCCCCTTACTTTCTTGTAGAGCAAAATAAATTTCTATACCCCTTTGCTTGTATATCTTATTTCCAAGTTGCATGTAAAAAACAACTTTTTTTGAGCATTTGTTTTTAGAACTTTGAGTTCCAAATTTTCTCCCTTCTTCCCTCCCCACCTACCCTCCTTGAGAAGGCAAACAATTCCTTCTTAAGGCCACACATGTATCATTATGCAAAACACTTCCATAACAGTCATGTTATGAAAGACTAACTATATTTCCCTCCATCCTATCCTGTCCCCCTTTATTCAATTTTATCCCCTTGACCCTGGCCCTTTACAAAAGTGTTTCCTTTTGATTACCTCCTCACTCGCTCTGCCCTCCCTTCTATCATCCCCTCTCTCTTATCCCCTTCCCCCCTACTTTCCTGTAGGGTAAGATATCCAATTGAGTGTGTATGTTATTCCCTCCTTAAGTCAAGTCTGATGAGAGCAAGATTCATTCATTCCCTTTCATCTGCCCCCTCTTCCCTTCCAATAGAACTGCTTTTTCTTGTCCCTTTTATGTAAGATAATTTACCCCATTCTGTCTTTCCCTTTCTCCTCCCAATGTGTTTCTCTCTCACCCCTTAATTGTATTTATTTATTTTTAGATATCATCCCTCCATATTCACTTCATCCTGTGTCCTTTGTCTATAGATAGATAGATAGAAATATATATATATATATGATGTATGTGTATATGTATATATATATATATATATATATTCCCTTCAACTACCCTAATACTTAGAAAGGTTTCATGAATTACAAATATCATCTTTTCATGTAGGGAGATAACCAAAACAGTTCAACTTTAGTAAGTCCCTTATGATTTCTCTTTCCTGTTTACCTTTTCATGCTTCTCTTGTATTAGAAAGCCAGTTTTTCTCTTCAGCTCTGGTCTTTTATTTTTCAAGAATGCTTGAAAGTCCTCTATTTTATTGAAAATCTATATTTTGTCCTGGAGTATTAAACTCAGTTTTTCTGGGTAGGTGATTTTTGGTTTTAATCCTAGCTCCGTTGACCTCCAGAATATCGTATTCCAAGCCCTTCAATCCCTTAATGTAGAAGCTGCTAGATCTTGTGTTATCCTGATTGTGTTTCCACAATACTTGAATTGTGTCTTCCTGGCTGCTTGCAATATTTTCTCCTTGACCTGGGAACTCTGGAATTTGGCTACAATATTCCTAGGAGTTTTCTTTTGGGGGTCTTTTTCAAGAGGAGATCGGTGGATTCTTTCAATTTCTATTTTACCCTCTGGTTCTAGAATATCAGGTCAATTTTCATTGATAATTTCTTGAAAGATGATATCTAGACTCTTTTTTTGATCATGGCTTTCAGGTAGTCCAATAATTTTAAAATTATCTCTCCTGGATCTATTTTCCAGGTCAGTGGTTTTTCCAATGAGATATTTCACATTGTCTTCAACTTTTTCATTCCTTTGGTTCTGTTTTATTTTTTTTCCTTATTTTTTTATTTTTTATTTTTAGTTTACAACTCACGGTTCTACATAATTTTGAGTTCTAGATTTTCTCCCCTCCCTCCCCCCTCCCTCCCCAAAACGGCATGGAATCTCATATAACTACCACATATAACTTTGCATTGAATTAATTTATACGCTAGTCAAGTTGTGGAGAAGAATTATGACCAATGGAATGAATCATGAGAAAGAAGAAACAGAACCAAAAAAAACAAAAACCCAAAAACAAAAGAGAAGAAAAAAAGGTGAGCATGTAGTGTGCCTCAATCTGCATTCAAACTTCAGAGTTCTTTCTCTGGATGTACGTAGCATTCTCTATCGTGAGTCCTTTGGAGTTGTCCTTGCACCTTGTGCTGCTGAGAGGAGCGAAGTCTGTCAGGGTTGGTCCTCATGGAATCCATATATCTGTGGTTGTGTACAATGTTCTCCTGGCTCCGCTCCGCTCACTCAGCATTATGTCGTGTAGGTTTTTCCAGGTTGTTACGAAGTCCGTATCATCCCCATTTCTTATGGCACAATAGTATTCCATTACCTTGGTTCTGTTTTATAATATCTTGATTTCTCATAAAGTCACTAGCTTCCACTTGCTGCAATCTAATTTTTAAGGTAGTATTTTCTTCAGTGGTCTTTTGGATCTCCTTTTCCATTTGGCTAATTCTGCTTTTCAAGGCATTCTTCTCCTCATTGGCTTTTTGGAGCTGTTTTGCCATTTGGGTTAGTCTATTTTTTAAGATGTTATTTTCTTCAGTATTTTTTTGACTCAGGCTGCTGATCGCAGCACATGTTCTTTCCTTCCTTCCTTCCTTCCTTCCTTCCTTCCTTCCTTCCTTCCTTCCTTCCTTCCTTTTTTCCTTCCTTCTTTCTTTTTGCATTTTTTGGGGGGAGTGGCTAATGTGGGAATCTGTTGTGTATTACTGTATGTTTTTGTAGTGGGTTCTGTTTTTCTTGCCTTCACAGTGGGTAGGGGAGGTGAGGAAGGAGAAAATTTGGAACTGAAAATAAAATTTAAAAAAGAGAAATATAACAGATTATATGTTGTGTTTATCGAATATTGTTTTATATTCCATTTCCTTACCTTGGAAATTGGTTGGAAAAATCAGGTATCTTTTTTAAAAAAATCACTGGCTTTCTATTTATGTGGTCCTCAATTTTTTTTCTCTGTGATTTAATGTCATTAAACTTCTTTTTAAAAGTTCCCCAAGTCTTATGCTAGACCTTTCCACAACTGTCATATATGGTGTAGAGAAGTGAAGCCTCAGGCATGAGATGGCCTTGTTCTGGTCTATGTAGGACTGTGATTCAGGGCAGAGTCAGCCTTGTCCCGATTGGCCCCAGAGGGGAGAACCAGCAGCAGCCTGGGGGGAGGTGCAGATAGACAGACTTGGGCTCCAGAGAAGGGGACTGTCTGCTGCCCGAAGATTGGGCTTCCTTGTGAGGCAGAGGGGCCCCCTCCCTGGAGAAGACCTTCAGACCAGGGAGGACGATGCTTCTCTGGGTCATCATGGACTTGAGGATTCTTGTTAAGTCTGGGTTGGCCCTGCTGCCCTGAGCCCCCACCAGCTCTTGGGCTCAGAGTCAGGGGCTTGCTTGGTACTTTCCTGCCTACCCATCATCCCCTTGTTGACCCTCTGAGGCAGATCTGCTTTTCTCCCACAGTCAATGGCATACCTGATCAGCGGGAACATGGACACAAAAGTCCCAGATTTCCATCTGGAAGCCGCCCTCAGCAAGGTTTTTGCTTCTGTGAGTATATTTGCTTGTGACGAGCAGGAGTCATCCTATCACTGATGTCCTCAGCTTTCTGTGGGGCCCCGGAGTGCTGCCAGGGAGACAGAGGTGGTACCCCGTCCAGTGGGGGCTACCTGCTGAGGTCCCTGCCCATCCATAGGCTTTCCTTACAGGGAGAGCCCAAGGCAGAGCCACTGTAGAGCGGGGGCCTCTGAAGGAGCTGGCACTGGGCCAATCTAGGGCTCAAAGGGGACAGATGTATAGGGATATGACTTTGAGCAAATTGCTCCATCTCCTCCAGCCTTATGTTCTTGATACAAAAGATGAGTGGTTCGGACCAGACCACCTGAGGCTTTGGAGGATGATTTTGAGATGGCAGGCAGAGGCCAGCTAGGCTGGCATTTAAGGACTGACCTTGCCAGCTCCAACATTGACCTAGAGACTGCATTTGGAAAGGGCAGGATGAGCCTTCCCTGCCCCCACCCCAGACAGGCTGGGGGAGAGGTGGGGGAAGAGAGTCAGGGCAGAGCAGCCTCAGGTGGCATCATAGAACCCCGGAGGCTGAGCCCCAGATTGCAGGGGTGGGCATAGGAAGTGGCCAGCATCTAATGCCCCATCCATTCCAGCAGGGTCCAAGCTCAGAGGTCCCCTCTGATATGTCCTCTGGATTTGTTTATTTTTGACTCAGGAGGCCGCCTGGGAAGTCGCTGATGAATGTATTCAGATCCTTGGAGGAGCTGGCTACATGAAGGTGAAGCTCTAAGCCTCCTCTGTCGGCAGTCAAGGATAATTCCTTTGCTTTGCTGCTCACAGAGAGACACAGACACACACATGTGCACACATTCATAGAGCCACACCTCAATCCGCTGTCCATCTTTGCTCACCAGCCCTCACAAGACAAGATGGTCAGACACACAATTCTCTCTGGGAGTGTATACTCACTAATGTACCCCAAGTCACATGTGTGCACACGTGTGTGCCTGGGCAGGTAGTGTGTGTGACGAGGTGCCATCTTGGTGCCTCCTCAGTGAGCAGCATTGAGGCCTGAGTCCTGAGGGGCCAGGATGGCTAGTCTGGGAGGCTGGAGACCTCCAAGGCACTAGGCATAGCCAGCCCCAGTAAAGCAGGCTTCATGTAGCCAAGGCTTTGTCCTGCTTGGCCCCTGAAGGCAGACCCAGGAGAGGGCAGCTGCAAAGAAGCCAGTTTAGGCTGATAGAAGAAAACTTTCCCTCCCATGAGAGCCCTAGAAAAGTGGACTGGGCTACTTTGAGGTGGAGAGAGGTCACTGACTGGGCAGCTATGGAAGGACATCCTGTTCATGGAGCTTGAGACTCGCTGAAGTGCCCTGACAGTTCAGAGACCCTGGCACCCCTAGTGTATAATAACTCAAGCCTCTCCCCAGGCCCTGAGCTTCCTCCAGGCAAAGGGATCGGGATGGAGGGAGCCTGCCCTGGCTGGTAGCTATGGGGATGGATGAAACAGGGAGGTAGCTCAAGCTTCCAACCCGGGAGTGGCCAGGAGTCAGGGCCAAGACACCAGGCCAAGGTCTGCAGGGAAGCCGAGAATGCCCCAAAGGAAGCAAGGTCAAGAATCCTTCAGAAGGGGATTGGGTTCCCAAGCCTCAAGCAAGAAGCAAGGAGATGAGTAATTAGCTTTCCAGACCAAAGCTGGTCCCCAGGAGAAATCAGGAAGCATTGTCCCTGCCAAGCTCCTGGATGAGAATGGGGAGTGGCCAGAACCTCAGAGCAGCAGGGAAGAGGATACCCAGGCCTCTGATACCAGGCTGCCCTTGGCAAGACGCTGCCTGAAGGCTGGTGCCCAAATTCCCAGCCCCCCACCTTCCCTAGGGATCCTGTTGCTGCTGCATCATAGAGTGAACATGGAAATCATGAAATGGGGGGCTAACTCCCTGGAGAGGGGAGGGAGCCAGTGCTCAGAGCCCCAGCGGGGTCCACAAATGGTGGTTTCGTATGTCATAGGACACTTGCCTAAAGAGCCGATTCCCCTCCCTCCACTGTCCCTTCAAGCCTGGATCACTTGGCTGCCTTTGGGAGGTGGGGACAGCCTATGCCTTGGCTGGGAGGAGGACAAGGTCCAGACCCAGGAGAAGTGGAACAGGGGCCCCTCCTTCCCCTGGGTTCAGGTGGCCCCCAACCTGGGCTTCTCCAGGACCCAGGCTGCGTCTCTGGCAGTCAGAGGGGTCTCAGAGAGGCAGGGCAGGTTGGGTTCTCTCTCCAAGGTGCCCCTTTCTTCCCTCAGAAAGCCAGAGTAGAGCAGATCATGAGGGATCTCCGCATCTTCCGCATTCTCGAGGGCACCAATGACATCCTCCGGATATTTGTAGCTTTGGCAGGTCTGCAGGTAACCCGTGCTCTCGGCCCTTCGGGTCACTTCATCAGCGTGCAAAACTCCTAGGGTGGATAGTCTCTCTCCCCTCCCCATGTGGATCAGTGCCAATTCTGGAGCTGCTGCTTACTGAGTCTCCGGGTCCTCTGAGGCCAGTGACAAACCCAGCCACCAGCCGGATGTATCAAAGCAGAGGTGATTTCAGGGCATTGTGGCCCCAAGACCAGAGCCTTGCATGCCTCCACCATGCTGCAGGGAGCTGTGGGGGTGCAGCTTTCTCCCCAGCGGGGGCCTCTGGGTACCCCGGGCTTGTAAGCCCTGTAACTGAGGTGAGGGACCATGGCCTGTCACATGCCCTGAGCACAGACATAACCCTGCTTAGAGCTCTATCTCTCTCTGGTCTTTGACCTAGAAGCACAAAGAATTATCATCGTTCATTCACTTTTACTCAACGAGCATAGATTAGGCACCTAGTGGGTCTCAGGCCCTGGGCTAAGTTCTGGGGTTGCCCTAGCCCTTCCTAGAGGGTCTATGTGGATCTGCACCAATCAATGAGCATTTGTATTCTGCGCTGTGTGCCAGGCACAGGGGACCAAAGATGGGGGAAGACCTTCAGAGGAATAGAGCCTGAGGCCTGGATGCAAGGAGCTTGATTTCTGTTCCTGTTTCCATTATATCCATTAGCATGCGGGGGCCCAATTAGAGGAGCTACAGCACACCTTGGAAGACCCATTGAACAACTCTGCCGTCCTTTTCACTGAACTTGGCCTCAGAGCAAAACGGTAGGGCTGGCGGGGCTGGCACTGGTTTGCCACTGTTCCCACCCACCTGGCAGCTGGGTGTGGCAGTGCCAGTGTGGGGTGGGCGGGTGCTCCTCTCTGCTTGCCAGGGGTCAGACCCCGAAGCACACACCTCAGACCTCAAGGACAGAAATGAGAGAAAAGGGCCTCTCTCTGCTCAGGGAAGGGTCAGGCCTGGGGCTTTTTAAACAGGCTGCTATAGGACAGGAAAGCCTTTTAAAAACAAGTGATTCTCATGGGTGGTGCCATCTGTTAACACGTCACCCCACCCAGGTAGCAAACACCATACTGGGCGTGGTACCTGGAAAGCAAAAAAAAAAAAAAAATGCAATCCAAGGGCTCGCCCTTAGGTACCTTACAATCTAACAAAAGATTTAGTGGGACCCATGGAGCCTTTCTTAAACCTGCACTATTTTCAATGGTCCATGTGTGGCAGAGATCAAAGACAGGATAAGGCAGTCTCTGTCCTCCCAGAGTCTCCTGGCTTGTCGGGGGAGGACACACAGACAGCTAGTGTACCCATCTGCCTTGGGATGACAGAGGGTAGGAATCAACACACAATTCTGGGAAAGATTAGATTAGCTTTGCCCATAAAAAATGAACTCTTAAGATAAGAGCATAAATTACTAACTAAGCTCTAGGTAGTAATAAAATAAGGACCAGCTTCCAAGATTTAGAGAAATGCCAATCTCTGGACACCTTTTCAGCTCACCTTCCATTAAAAAGCAGCTCTTAATCTCACGCCGGCTCTCCATATCCTGCCTCAAGGAGCAGCCTGTGTTGGGGCGAAATGCCCCAGACTTGGACAAGGCTCAGTTCAGGCCCTTTAAGGAGCAGCGAGTTGTATATGTCACCTGTGCTAATGGAGCGTCTTTTGGGAGCACAGCTTCCTCAGGTTCGGTGATGAGGCTCAAGAGGAGGGGAGGACCCCTTTCTCCATCCTTGCTTTCTAATAGCAGGACATCGAGACTTTCCTTGTGGTGCCAGGGTGCCTCTAGCATGGATTCCTCCTACTTTCTGGGCTCCATGCCCTCCTCCAAGCCTCACCCTCATCCCAGCTGTGCTTCCTCATCATGGGCACACCTAGGAGGAGACCCATTTTAGCCACAACTTGTGGCCCCTGGCTGAGGCAGGCCAAGCTCACCCTTTCTACCCCCTGCCCCTGGGCTGGTTCAGCCCTTGGACCCTCCAGAGTGGGGCCTGAGGTGAGACTTTAGGGAGCTGTTATACTGTAGGAGACCCCAAGATCTGAGCTGGATCCGGAGAAGCTTCAGAGCCTGCCTTGATTTACCCAAATGGAATTTATCAGGATGACCTGTGACAGAAGCCTGCCGGAGCTGATTTAATCCGTGTTTTCTTCTTGCAGCATAATAGGGATACCAACAGGCATTTCCCTTGATGGAGTGGTCAGTGGACACCTGCTGGACACTGCGAGCCTGGTAAGATTTTCTTTAACCATGGGGCAGCTTCTGAAGAAGATCAGTATCTTTCCAGACAGATCAGGAAAGCCTGGCATGCCCATGCCACTGACTGGAGCTGGCTGTCTCACCTGCATCACCCCTTCCTGATCCCTAAATCTGAAGCCACCTCCTGAGCTCCATCTGAACTTTCCAAATGCCAGCTGCTTCCCTGGTGACTTCTGCCCTTGCCATGGATCGGGGAGGTGGGAACGAGAGCCCTCCCCAACCCATTGGCCATTCCTCCCAGCTGGGCTCTTCCCCAATCTTGAATTCTCCTCAACATCCATGTTAGTGTTTGGAAGGCTATCCCTGGAGGCTTGGCAGGGGAGCCTCAGAGGAGGAGAGGACAAGCCTGCTTGCATGTACTTTGTAAGCCCCAGCACGCCCTCTCGGGGAGGGAGAATGCCAGGTCTGGCTTGGAATGGGCACTCACTTGTCCAGAGTCATAGGGGTCATACTCGAGGCCCCCTCAGTGCTTCCTCCATCCATTTCAGGTCATTAGTGTGGCCATCATGCCCCCTGAGCCCATTTCTAGGTTTTTACCGCTCTCTACCCTACTCTCTGAATTCTTTTTTCTTAAGCCATCGTTGCTTTAATATGCATCTTATCATATTTAGGATTCAGCTTCTTAATTGACTGAGCAGGAATCCCTCTTTGCTCTGGGGGTACAAAGCAAGCCCTGGGGTCTCTGTGATAACATGGAGGACAAAGACAGAATTGGGCTAATGAGCCATAAAGACTTGACCTCTGGCTTGGCAGGAAGGTGCTGCCATCATGCAGCTGGGAGGCCAATTCCACTTTGGGGGAGTGTGGGCTGGTAGATAATCCTCCCCTTGATCATCAGGGGTCTCCATGTTCTAATCACTGGACAGTGATGGGGGACCTGGAAACTTCATTGAGTAGAACCTGCCTAGTAAGGAGGTCAAGGCCCCAACTGTACTAAAGTGGACAGTACCCCCAGGAGGCTGGCATGTTCAGTGTGCCAGGAGGACTTAGATGGACGGTGCCCAGGAGGGCTAACACAGGAGAGCTAAAGTGGATGGTGCCCCCAGTAGGCTGACGTGTTCAGTGCCCTGAGAGGACTTAGATGGATGGTGCCCAGGAGGACTAACATGGGGAGAGCTAAAGTGGATGGTGCATGGGCCATGACAAATACCAATGCTGTTCTTCCCCAGGTGGGGCCTCCCGGTTACCCCAAGAACGGTGTCCCCTGTGGGGCAACCTTTCTCATACAAAATCTGTCCTGACAACCTGACTTCCTTCCCTTTCCTCCTTTAAAGGTGACAAAGTGTGTGGACCTACTTTCGGAGGCTGTTGAACACCTGCTTTTAAAATTTGGCACAGAAGTGGTCTGTACGTCCCCTCACTTTTGCCTCTTGCATGGCTAACCCTTGTTCTGGGCACAGCTCTGACAATTCTTGAAACTTCACAAAGATGACTTTTTGAAACAAAAAGGGGAAAGTATACTTTTCCTGCTCTTAAGACATTTACTGCCCCTTCTCTGCCTCCCCAAAGTCATAAACTTCTCTGGTTCCCAGAGTTCCAGTGGTGGGCCCTTCCCAGCCTTTCAGACCTTCAGAGGTGGGGAGGGAGAAAAAAAAAAACAAGAGGGGGAGGAAGGAGAGAGGAAGGGGAGGAGTGAAAAAAGAAGGGGGGAAGAGGAAGGGAGGGAGAGGAGAAAGGGAGGGGGAAAAGAGAGAGGAGAGGGGGAGGGAGAGGAAGAAGAGAGCAGGGAGGAGGAAAGAGAGAAGGAGAAGGGAAAAGGGAAGAGGGAGGGAGGGAGAGGGGAGAGAGAGAAGAGAGCAGGGAGGAGAGAAGAGGGATGAGGAAGAGAGGAGGAGGGAGGAGGGGAAAAGGAAGAGGGAGGGAAAGAGAGAGGGAGAGAGCAGAGGGAGAGGAGGGAGGGAGGGGAAGGAAGGAGGAGGGAGGAGAAAAAAGGGGAGAGGGAGAAGGGAGGAGGGAGGAGTCGGAGGATGCCTGTGCCTGCTGAGGCAGCTAAGCCCCTCTCCACTCCCATTCCAGATCAGCAGTTTCACTTGAGGAGAGTAGCAGATACTGCTATGGACATCTACTCCATGGGGGTCGTGCTTTCCAGGTACCAATGGAGGGGAGGCTGTGGGAGCAGAGGAGACTCACTGAGCAGCTCTCTCAGAATGGAGGCAGAGCCCCTCAAATGCACAGGCATGCACATACCTGCTCACACATGTACAGCTGCAAGCTAGCTTTCTCCTCTCTGTCTCACACACACCCACCCCAATTCTTGCTTTGGGCATATATGGTGATGAGGGCGTGGCGTGGACACCAGGGAGGAAACACCAGGGTAATGAATCCTGGCGGCTCACCGCATTTCCGCCAGTATTGGCTGAGCCTTTTGGCACCTTCAGCACTTGCTGGGGGGACAGAGAACGCCTAGATCACTGCTGCCTTTGGGGAGCTTCCATTCCTCTGGGGAGCGCTGGTGATGACTCTCCAGGGTGACCCAGAGCCAGTACTCTTAGATGGACGGTGCCCAAGAGGGCTCACACGGGGAGAGCTAAAGTGGATGGTGCATGGGCCATGATAAATACCAATGCTGTTCTTCCCCAGGTGGGGCATCCCGGTTACCCTAAGAAAGGCGTCCCCTGTGTGGCAATCTTTCTCATACAAAACCTGTCCTTTTCGTGGAGCTCCATGTTGGCCTCAGGGAGGGATCCAAGACGTAGGCCCTTCCTGTGGCGCTTCTCACCAGATGCTGAGGCAGCCAAGCCAGGCCTTTGGCCAGTGTCCCCAGGGTTGGTTCTGTACCAGGAGCCGGAGGTCTCTGTCCACCGCACGCTTAGCACTCTTCTCTTCCACATCCTCCCACAAGCATCTCCTTAGTCCTCTTCCTTGTAGGCCAATGCTTTGGCCACACAAGATGTGCAGGCTCACGAGGACCCAGCTTCTGGGCTAGTACCAAGCAGCCAAAATAAATCTGAAGTCGTGTCTGGCGGAGAGCACCAAGCAAGCCTTTGTGGAAGGGGTGGAACCAGATTCTGCAAGGAGCAGAGGTTTCCAAGATGTAGAGATGAAGAGGGAAGGTGTGACAGGTGTGGAACACCACTGAGGCAAACATGTGGAGGTAAAAGATGGGGCACTGCACACAGAGAACAAGAGCAAGGCCAGGATTGCTGGAAGGTAGTGTGTGAGAGCAGAAGTCACAGGAGCTTAGCTGGGAAAGAGAGGCTGGAGCCAGAACGAAGGGGCTTCGAAGGCTAGAGCAAAGAGGTGGTGTTTATCCTGCAAGAAATGGGGAGGGGTGTGAGACCTTAGGGGAATGACCTGGTCAGAGCTGAGCTTTAGGATGGCACCTAGCTGGCTTGGAGAGAGGAGAGACCAGAAGCAGGAACAGCAGCCCAGAGGCTGGTGCCCTAGTCCAGGTGAGAGATGCTGATGGCCTGGATCCAGGGCCAGACAAACCTCATTTCTGTGAAAAACAGAAATTTCTGGTTTGGACAGAAATGAGGTGTCAGCTTTTTTTTCTTATTTGATGTTTGTGACTAGACTAGCAGACTGGGCGGATCCTGTATGGAGAGCTTTCCTAATTTTTAGCAAAACATCACAGTCTCTCATTCCATTCTTGTGGGAAAGCTGAAGAGCTACAGGCCAGTCAGCTGGACATCTGGCTGGATGGCTGGACCAAAGAACTAGCTACTAATGGTGCTCTAAAAATGTGGCAGGGTCTCCAGTGGAATGCCCCAGGGATCTATTTTGTTTAGCACGTTTATCAATGATTTGGTTTAAGGCACAGGTGATGTGTTCATCACATTTGCAGATGACAGCTGGTGGGGAGAGCTAACAATGGGGTCTGTGGACTTATTCTTTAAATCTTTAGATAATTGCGTTTCCGAGTTTTCCCTTCTAGTCACATGCATGTCCCTAGAGCATGTTATGCACTAGAAACCATTATTCTCAGAAACAGTCCATAGGACAAGACCACCCCAGGGATCCAGGATCCACAAAACACCCCGCACTCCTTTACTGGAGGAAGACGTCAGGACTCAGAGATTTGGCCAGACAAGAACGTGGGTCTAAATCTCATCAGATGCTAGGTAGGGAGATGTGGAAATACTATGTTTGGGCTCACCCAAATCAGAGTCACCAGTCAGAGACGGGCGAGGCATAGCTAGACTGGACCAGCTCATCAGAAAAAGAAAGAGAGACTTCAGTGGGCTGGAAACTCCACCAAAATGGAGAATGGCATGGTGGCCGAAGCAGCCAGTGCTAGCCTAGGCTGCCCCAGGACGGGCCAAGCTCCACAAACCAAAAGGAAAGAGCCTCTGTACTCAACCTGGCCAGACAGAATCCAGATGGCTTCTCAGGCCCCCTCAGCCACCAGCCCTTGGCTGTGCCACCCTGAGTGCATCCAGGAAGGGCAGCCAGGTTGGGGAGGAGCCTCAAACTCTTGTTCTCTGAGCACCAGTTGAAGGAAGGGACATTTAGCCCGGACAAGAGAAGTCTCAGCAGGGACTTTCTTTGAGAATGTGAAGGATAGTCATGTAGAGAAGAGACTAGACTTTTTCTGCTCTTACCCACAGAAAGCATTAGAAGCAATGGGATAGCAATTGCCAAAAGGAAGCTTTAGATTAGATGTTGGAGAAACCTCGTAAAGGTGCCGTGGGCCTCCTCCTGAGGTAGTGAGCTCCCCATCACTGGAAGTCTCCAAGCAGAGGCCAGATGACTACTCACAGGTGTGCTAGGCAATTCTCACCTCTTATTAGATGTGTCAGGAGGTCTCTTACTGCTCTATCAGCCTAGGATTTTACAAAGCTGATGGGCAACCAGGTCATGGCCCACTCAGGGTCAATTGGAGACCAGAGTCCAAAGTCCAGGCTAGAGCTCTTCGTCTCACACCTCAGCTGAAAATGATATCCCAGATGACCGTGAACTTCCCAAAGTGCCGAGAGTGCTAAACTAAGGGGCCAGAAATGCTAAAGAGTCCAGGTGGGTCCAAACCTGGCTCTGCTGAGAGTTGTTCTGTGGCAAGTGAAGGAAGGCCAGGAGCACAGCGAGCCCCCAAGGCTCCCAGCACCGAGCGGTCTAAGAAGCCTTTGATCCTACCCCAGAACAAATCATCTCTGCAATTCCCTACAGGCATCCTTGTGGAACAGCATTTGCCTCACAGACTGCCTGGCATTCAGTGCTCATTTAGCACCTTTGTGTGAACTGCGGCTCTGGGTCACTAATGTTATATAGGTCAGAAGCAGCTGCCAACAATTTCATCTCAAAACACAACCTCCTGCTGCTAAAAATCTGGTGGGATTTGGAATCCATCTACTTTGGTACTCTGACAGGCACTAGAGGACTAACTGTGTGATGCAGAGGAGAAGTTTCACTCTGAGGACTAACTGAACCAATCTAACCTCAAGGAAGGTCTGAGCCCCCTTGGGTAGATCATCCATACAAGATTTTTGGGAGGATGCAGACAAGAACCACCCCAGCTTAGAAGGATCTGTGGAAGGAATGCCCACAGAAATATGAGAGAGAGGCAATGCCCCCTTACACATACCAGATACTCCCACTCTCTACCTCTTGTTCTGAGAATTATCAAATCAGCTGCTTTTGGAAGGGTCAGTCAAAGACTGAACTCACCATCCCAGGACAAAATTCCCTTCCTGGCCACCACTCCTTCCTAGTGTAATGGGAGCTCTTTGGGGATGAGGCTGTCTCCCTTCGTACACAGAAAACACTTGAGTGCCTTTTTTATTCATCATATTAATCAGAGACTTTCCAAATCTCACTTCATGGCAAGGACTGAGCTGTCCTTGGTTCATCTATGTCTGTGCATATTTCTAATATGGTCATGGAAGACCCTTTAGTGCTCTGAGGCCTGAATTTCACCATGGCTGGGAGTGACCAGTCCACCATTCAGATGGAAGCCCCCTTCTCCATGTTTCTCTGGAGCTGTTGGGACTGGGACCCACCTTCCATTATGGAGCCTTTCCATGCTGAGCCAGTTTGACCTTCAGGAGATAGAGGCACAGTTATGGGAGACACTGAATTTGTGCTTTCAAAAACAACCTGCCAAACTGCATGGGAGATCACTTCCAGGGGCAGAGCCAAGATGGCGGCTGGAAAGCAGGGACTTGCGTAAGCTCCCCACCAGGTCCCTCCAAAAACCTATAAAAAATGTCTCTGAACAAATTCTAGAACTGCAGAACCCACAAAATAGCAGAGGGAAGCAGGGATCCAGCCCAGGACAGCCTGGATGGTTGCTGGGTGAGGTCTATCGTGCACAGAGCTGGGAGCAGAGGGGAGCAGAGGGGAGCGGAGCTGAGCATGGGCGGAGGCAGGACCAACCAGACCAGGAGCCGGGCGGAATAGGCCCTAGCACCCTGAATCAGTGAGATGTGGCAGTTACCAGACATCTCAACCCACAAACACCAAAGACAACAGAGAAGGTTAGTGGGAAAAACTGTGGGGGACAGAGTGGAAGGAGTTCATGGTTGGGCCACCACCCCGGGGGAAGCGGGGGTGGTGCAGCTACAGAACTACAGCTGCAGTTGCTTCTGGTGCAGGTCCACCTGGTGGGAGGACTTAAGTGGCGGATCAGAGCAGGCGTGCACAGCCTGCTTAAGATCCCAGTCAGGTCCTGGCTGGCGGTTCTTGGGGAAGGAGGAATGCTGGTGTGGCAGAGCTGGCTGTATAGAAATAGCTCTGAAAACAACAGTGCATCCCCTCAAGCTTGGAACAAAGTACTCTTTACTCTACAAGAAGTCATACCCTGACAAAAAGCTCAAGGGTCAAGTAGTTGGCTGGGAACATGGCCAGGCAGCTAAAATGCTCTCAGATTCAGTCTCAGACTTTGGAATCTTTCTTTGGGGACAAAGAAGACCAAAATATACAGCCTAAAGAAGTCAACAAAGTCAAAGAGCCTACACCAAAAGCCTCCAAGAAAAACATGAACTGGTCTCAGGCCATGGAAGAGCTCAAAAAGGATTTGGAAAAGCAAGTTAGAGAAGTAGAGGAAAAATTGGGAAGAGAAATGAGAGTGATGTGAGAAAACCATGAAAAACAAGTCAATGACTTGCTAAAGGAGACCCAAAAAAATACTGAAAAATACACTGAAGAAAACAACACCTTAAAAAATAGACTAACTCAAATGGCAAAAGAGCTCCAAAAAGCCAATGAGGAGAAGAATGCCTTGAAAGGCAGAATTAGCCAAATGGAAAAGGAGGTCCAAAAGACCACTGAAGAAAATACTACTTTAAAAATTAGATTGGAGCAAGTGGAAGCTAGTGACTTTATGAGAAATCAAGATATTATAAAACAGAACCAAAGGAATGAAAAAATGGAAGACAATGTGAAATATCTCATTGGAAAAACCACTGACCTGGAAAATAGATCCAGGAGAGATAATTTAAAAATTATTGCACTACCTAAAAGCCATGATCAAAAAAAGAACCTAGATATCATCTTTCAAGAAATTATCAAGGAGAACTGCCCTGATATTCTAGAGCCACAGGGCAAAATAGAAATTGAAAGAATCCAAGATCGCCTCCTCAAAAAGATCCCAAAAAGAAAACTCCTAGGAATATTGTTGCCAAATTCCAGAACTCCCAGATCAAGGAGAAAATACTGCAAGCAGCCAGAAAGAAACCATTTGAGTATTGTGGAAACACAATCAGGAATAACACAAGATCTAGCAGCTTCTACATTAAGGGATCAAAGGGCTTGGATATTCTGGAGGTCAATGGAGCTAGGATTAAAACCAAGAATCACCTACCCAGCAAAACTGAGTATCATGCTCCAAGGCAAAATATGGATTTTCAATAAAATAGAGGACTTTTGAGCTTTTTCAGTGAAAATAAATAGAAAATTTTTCAATAGAAAATTTGACTTTCAAACACAAGAATCAAGAGAAGCATGAAAAGGTAAACAAGAAAGAGAAATCATAAGGGACTTACTAAAGTTGAAGTGTCTTGTTTACATTCCTGCATGGAAAGATGATGTGTAGGATTCATGAGACCTCAGTATTAGAGAAGCTGAAAGGAATATGCATATATATATATACATGTATGTATATATATATATACATATACATATGTGTGTATGTATGTATATATGTAGGTGTTTATGTATATATATATGTGTGTGTGTGTATATATATATACAGGGGGCACAGGGTGAGTTGAATATGAAGGGATGATATCTAAAAAAAAAATCAAATTAAGGGATGAGAGAGGAATATATTGAGAGAGGGAGAAAGGGAGAGATAGAATGGGGTAAATTATCTCGCATAACAGTTGCAAGAAAAAGCATTTCTGTAGGAAGGGAGGAGGGGGCAGGTGAGGGGGAAGGAGTGAATCTTGCTTTCATCAGATTTGACCTGAGGAGGGGATAACATGCACACACAATTGGGTATCTTACCCCACAGGAAAGAAGGTGGAATAAGACAAAAAAGGGAAGACGATAGAAGGGAGGGCAGATAGGGGGAGGAGGTAATCAAAAGCAAACACTTTTGAAAAGGGACAGAGCCAAGGGAGAAAATTCAATAAAGGGGGATAAGTTAGGAAGGAGCAAAACATAGTCAATCTTTCACAACACGAATATTGTGGAAGGGTTTTACATAATGATACGCATGTGGCCTATGTTGAATTGCTTGCCTTCTTAGGGAGGGTAGATGGTGAGGGAAGAGGGGAGAGAATTTGAAATCAAAGTTTTAAAAACAAACAAAAAAAATGTTTTTGCATGCAAATAGGAAATGATATATACAGGCAATGGGGCGTAGAAATTTATCTTGCCCTACAAAAGAAGAAGGGAAAGGGGGATGGGAGGGGAGTGGGGTGACAGAAGGGAGGGATGACTGGGGAATGGGGCAACCAGAATATATGCCATCTTGGAGTGGGTGGGAGGGTAGAAATGGGGAGAAAATCTGTAATTCAAACTCTTATGAAAATCAATGCTGAAAACTAAATATATTAAATAAATTAAGAAAAAAAAAGAAAATTAAAAAAAAAACAACCTGCCTGTGACCTCTGTTAACACAGGAGAATTAGTAAACAAAGGCAGATCCTTAGTGAAAAGCATACAAGGAATCTGCATGCCCCCTAAGTCACAGAATCATCTAATCATTCCACTCTCCATCTTCTCCATGAGAATAACATGAGAGATTAGCATAGGCTCTGCAGAAATACTTGACTTCTCTGCTCCTTTCAACCAATTCCTTTCCTCCTTCCACATTCCCTCAAGATAGAAAAGCCAACATCCATCAGACTCTGCTGATGCTAACTTTAATGTGTCATGGTGGTCTACAAGGAACACTGTGGTCCCCTGGGCTGTGGGAGGGAAGCCTGAGGTCAGGAGACCAGTCTGACCAAGTGGAAGAGGCTCTCCACCAAGAGGGCTGCATGAAAAGCCTAGCATAGGAATCACTGGGGCTGAGATCTGGGTCAGCCAATGAAAGCCCAGAACTGGGGAACACCGAAGTATGCAGAACCTACCCATCCAGCCTGGGTCTGGGTCTCTCTGTTCCTTCCAGGGCAACGCAGTCACTGAACCACAATCTCCCTTCAGCCACACATGAGAAGCTCCTGTGTGAGTCCTGGTGCTATAAGGTAGGACAGGCTTCCTTTGCCCTGACCCTATTCATCGTCCTTGTCCTCTTATCTCTCCCTTCATAAAGTGGGGTTCAGGCTTTGGCTTCTTGTAAAAATAACCCAGGCTCCCAAGATTCCACAGAGCAGGAGTGCAGGTCAGATGCAGCTCCTTTCTAAGATATCCATTCGTGAGCACTTTTGGTGCCCCTCCTCTGTGCCAGAAACCATGCCAAGTGCTAGGAACACAATGACAAGAAGGAGACATTCCCTGCCCTCAGAAGGCTTACTTACATTCAATTACAGGAGATACAGTTACATATAAAAGTATATATGAACATAAATGAACTATAAGATAACTAAATACAAAGACATGTGTAAAGAAGAAAGGAGGGAAGAGGGGAGAAGCAAAATGGTGGTGCCTGAGCAGTATCTTAAAGAGGAAAACTACATAAGAGGTGTCAAACAATACTCCTGAGTACAGTCTAATTACAGCATATTTGGGAGATGTTTAACAAAATAAAATATAACACAACTTAGACGATGTAAATTTGTGGTTTCCTAAGTCAATACATGGCCTGCAGGGATTTGTTTCTATTTGAGTCTGATACCACTATTCTATTAGGTAGAAGTGAGGAGGGCTGCACTCCAAGGACAGAGGGGGCAGATGTGGTATGTTCTGTGTGGAGCAGAGAGGAGGCCAGTTTGGCAGAATCCTAGGAGAATCATATCCAATGAGTCTGGAAAGATTAGTTGGGGACAGGTTGGGTAGCTTTTTATAAACCTGCTCTGAACCAAGTGATTAGAATTCCCTGCCATGGCAAGATTTAAGTTCTGAGCTGGCTGCCTTCCCAAGAAGTGGGAGCTTGGTGTGCATATGTCTTGCCTGCGTGTGTGTGTGTATGCGTGTGAGCACACTTGTTTATTGAAATGATGGCTAAAGTTGTTGAGGGTTAAGGGTGCTGTGACCCTGAAATAGTGACACATGGGTCCTGCCTTGAATGAATTTGGCCCAAGCTTTCAACCAATGACAAGGTTTATTAGAACACCAGTCAGGGTGGGCATGATTCTAAAAATCTGCCATATTGGCCAGACTCTTAAGGAATCTGAGCCATTTAATAGGGGGCAAGATGAACCTTATACAAAGAAAGATTGTGGGAAGGATCTGGGAGCAGCCAAATAGTCTGGGGTGACTGGGAGGTAACAGAGAAGGACCCAGAAGGGCTGGGTGCCCCAGGAGAACACCTGGGCTGCATGGAAGGGGTCTAGAAGGAATTAAGGAGTGGCGGTCTAGGGTAGGGCCAGGTGCAGATGAGGGCTGGGCAGGGTTAGAGGTAACAGAATTGGAGGTTGGGGCAGGGTCAAAGCCACAATGCTAGGAGAGGTGAAAGGAGTATACTGAGATGAGCCTCACGTCGACCCCAAGTTCATGTGGGAGAGTTCAGGGGAGGGTTTCCAGGGCCTATACCCCATCAGGGCTCATTAAAAGGCTATGTAAGCAGTTTAGCTGCTGAGCTGAGAGGGGATGGGGGTCTCTTTCTCTCCTTTAGGCCTCTGAACGCGTTCGATGGAATCTCAGGTCAGTGAAAGCCTCAAGTTGGAACTCCTACTACCAGAACATGAAGACTATTTCTAATGAAGTTGTGAGGAATGGAGGAGTCATATATTCTCGCCCCATGGGCTTCTGAAAAGGGACTCATCTCCTGGAGGGCACTTGAGGCTAGACTCCACCCTGAGCACTTATAGAGAAGTTAGCAAAATAATAAAATTACAGGCTCTTTCCTGGGTCATTGGGTGTGAGAAACTGAAGCTCAGAATCTGGACTACTGTGCTCAAGTCTTGGGCTTTCTGGGTATTCTGGCTCAACGAGCCCCTCACTTGGAAAGCACTGCACTAGGTGCTGTGAAATGCCTTGAAGGAGCTGAAAATGTGGACATTTCTTGGGACTCATTTCGCCTCTAACCAAGGTTTCTTTTGGGAGCATTAGAATTTGACTCATGTCTGGATTTCTAAAACAAAAAAGTAGCCCTCAGTTCCCGTTCAAGCACTCGGGCTGACAGAGCATTAAATATAGGACAGGCTTTATTTAGTCCAATCTAAAATGCAAAGAATTCAACACTCAAACACAGAAATTGGCAAGACAACTCTCCTACCCCCTCTGATCTGTCCCACTCCCCTGGGCATTTTTAATGGTGATCAGGACTTAGAGTCTTACCCTGAGGTTGAGGTACCCCTAAAAAGGGAAAGAACTCATGATTGCTTGAGATTAAATCAACTTTCTGTTGAGCCCTGCCTCTCAGGGATCTATGGAGTCACCCATGTTTAAAGTACTACCCTAAACAGAGATCCCCTCTCCTCCCCAGCCCATAATGGAGAAAAGCACTTAGAGCCCCTGGATCTTATCAGTCCACAGGAAAGCCAAGAGAGAGTTTGCTGCTCCTCACCCTACTCTGTGTTGTTTCTCACCATGGCTCCAACTCATACTTAGTCTCAGAGGTCTTCTCTTTGGTCCAGGGACTCCCCCTCCCCCGGAGAAACAAGCCGTATATCTCTGCAGCCTCCCCTTCTCTGTCTCCCTCTCTAGCTTCCAGTCTTTAGCTCCCAAGAGGATGACGAAGCACCATGGGGGCAGAGCACTGAGGCTAGTCAGATGGCACTGGCTCAGCCCCTGGTTCTGCCTGAGGACCTCAGGGGCAGGACCAGATTTGGGTTTGGATTCACCTCTGCCACTCTAACCTGTGTGGCCTGGAGCATGGGACATGGTTACCTACCTGGTCTCAGTTTCCTCATTTGAAAATGAAGGCACAGACTAGCTGTCTTCTGAGGTCCTTCCAGCTCCATGTCCATCTGTGACCTCTCTGTGCTTCTGCTTCCTCATCTGTAAAGCGGAGGTGGGGGTATTGGACAGGGCACATTTATACAGTGCCTTCAGGTTTACAAAGATGGTCTCTGAGGTTCCTTTCACTCCAGATCTACTCCCCTCCACCTCAGTTTTCACATCTATAAAGTGAGGGTGGGTGTAGGGAAGACTAGATGGCTTCTGAGTCCCTTTTGGTTCTCTCAGTATCCGATGCTGCTTTCCTTCATTTTGTCTCCCCAGCAACATAATGGGACCAAGCCTTAAGCATCCCTCCCTCCCTGCTCTGGGGCTGTGACCCACAGGAGTTCAGCTCCTACAGGCCCCTCTTGGAGGGCCTCTGGCCTTAGATCCCTTGCCGGTCCAGAGACCACTGAACCATCTCTGGCCTCTATTGTTCTGCCGGCCAACAAAGGGCCCCACATGTCTCGACTTTGAAAATAAAAGTGCCTTCTCCAGAGGCTGAGGGATGGAGGGGCCCCCACGGAAGCTGCTGAAGCCTCGTCCCTCCTGATCAGCAGGTTCTCTTTTGTCCAGGAGAACTGAGAGCTCTTTGAGGGCCCCTGAGGATGCAGACACTGGGGCCCTGTGAGGGATGCGCCATGCCCGGGATGCCCCTGCACACTGGGCCATTCTCTGAGAAATCTAAGAGCATGACCACGGCAGCAGCAGCCTGACAGATTGTGGTTTGGTTCAGTTTGAATGGGAAGATGAATTTCCAAAGGGCAGATTGCTAACCCAGTCCTTTCTGCATGGTGGTGAGGCCCCTTCTGGACCTTCGTGGGATTGGCCTCTACCTGTGACAGTTCTCTCTCCATTCATTCTTCATTCAGCATTATCTCAGTGCAAGGCTCCATGCAAGGCTGCTATAAATAATGAAAATAGCACAGATTCCTGGGGTGATCCAAGGTCTTAAAAGTGCTTCCTTGAGATAACACTGGATATTCTTCCCAGGTATTCGCTCCCTTCTGTGGATCACAGAGACAAAGTGACTTGCCCATGTTCACACAGCTCCTAAGAAGCAGAGGCAAGATTAGAACCCAGCTCTCCTGACTCCTTTCTCGCATAATTCAATCCTCTTCAAGAGTGTTGAAAACTGTACAGTCAGTCAGTAACATTTATTAAGCCCCTACTATATGCCAGGCAATACTCTAAGTGATAGGGATATAAAAAGAGGCACAAGACAGTCCTTTCCCTCAAATCTAATGGAGAAGACAACAAGCAAACAAATATATATAAAGCAAGCTATGGATAGGATAAATTGGAAATAATTAACAGGCTTCCTGTAGAAAATGGAATTTTAGTTGGGAAAGGAATCCAGAGAGGTCAGTATTCGGAGAGAAGGAGGGAGAACATTCCAGACAGGGACATGGCCAGAGAGAATGTCCAGAGCCCAGAGATGGAGGGTCTTTGAGGGGCAGTCAAGCGATCAGGGGCACTGGATCAAAGAGTATGTGGGGGGAGTAAGGTATAAGGAGATGGGAAAGGAAGGGGGCAGGCTATGAAGGACTTCGCAGGCCAAACTGGGCATTTTCTACTTGATCCTGGAGGTCAGAGGGAACCCCTGGAATTTATTGAGCAAGATAGTGACATAATCAGACCCATGTAGGAATGTAAGAATATCACCTTAGTGGCTGAATGAAAGATGGACTGGCATGCGGAGAGACCTGAGACAGGCAGACAACTCCCCCCCCCATCCCCCACCCCCGGAACAGCTATTGCAACAGTCCAGGTATAAGGTGATGAGGGTCTGCACCAGGGTTGCTAAAGTGAACCTAACATGAAATTGAGGGGAGACGCTGCTGAGGTGCAATTGACAAGAAATGCTCCAAAGGTGAACCCGATAAATGCTGCACAGGTGAAATCAACAAGAAGCGTTGCACAGGTGACATTGATCAGCTTTGACCACAACTTGGACCCCGGGGTTGAGACAGAGTAAGTCCAGGAAGACTCCCAGGTTGGGAGAGCCTGAGGGTCTGAGAAAGTAGGAGAAGGGGAGGGTTTGGGGGAAAGACCATGAATCTTCTTTTGAACATTTTGAGGTTAAGATGTCTACTGGACATCCAGTTGGAGATGTCTGAAAGGCAGTTGGAGATGAAAGAATGAAGGTTGGCAGCGAGATAGGCAGATTTGAGAACCATCAGCACAGAGATGGTCATTAAATCCTTGAGGAGGTCACCAACTGAAGGCGTGTAGATGGAGTAGAGAAGAGGGCCCAGGATAGACCCAGAGGGACACCCATGGTTAGAGCGTGTGATCTGGAGGAGAATCCAGCACAGGAGAAAGAGGAATGATCAGAGAGCGAGGAGAAAAACCGGGAGAGAGAGAGACATGTCCTGAAAACCAAGAGAGGGGAGTATCAAGGAGGAGGCAGTGATCCACAGTTCAAAGATGGAGAATGAGGTTTGAGAAAAGGGTTGGGACAGCTCTGTGAAACACTGGATAAAGGTCGGGAATCTGAGCATGGCCCCATGCTGTGGAACATTTGTATCAGTGTCCCTCGTGAAAGCAGAGATGGTCTGCTCATCTTTTTTATTTCTTTCTTAAATAATATTTTATTTTTCCTCAATTACACATAAAAACAATTTTTAACATTTTTTAAGTTTAGAGCTCTCTCCCCTCCCCTCCACTGTACCTGAGATGGTAAGCAATCTGATATAGGTTTTACATGTGCAATCATGTGAAACATTTCTATATTAGTCATTTTGTGCAAGAAAATTCAAACAGAAAAACCAAGAAAGTGAAAAATAGCATGCTTTGAACTGTATTCAGATACCAGTTCTTTCTCTGGAGGTAGATATCTTTTTCCTGAGTCCTTTGGGATTATCTTGGATCACTGTATTGCTGAGAATAGCTGAGTCATTCACATTTGATCATCATACAGTATTGCTGTTACTGTGTACAGTGTTCTCCTGGTTCTGCTCACTTCACCCTGCATCAATTCATGTAAGTCTTTCCAGGGTTTCTGAAATCATCTTGCATGTCATTTCTTACAGTACAATAATATTCCATTACAATCATATACCACAACTTATTCAGCCATTCCCTAATTGATGGGTATCAATTTTCAATTCTTAGTTCCCACAAAAAGAGCTGCTATAAATATTTTTGAAAAAATTTTGTACCAATAGGTTCTTCCTTGTTTTTTTTGATGTTGACCTAGTATTGCTGGATCCAAGGGTGTGCATGATTTTATAGAGCTTTGGGTATAGTTCTAAATGGCCCTCCAGAATGGTTGGATCAGTTCACAACTCCACCAACAGAGCATTAGTGTCCCAGTTTTCCCACATCCCTTCCAACATCCAACATTTTCCTGTTTTGTCACATTAGCCACTCTGACAAGTATGAGGTGGTACCTCAGAGTTGTTTTAATTTGAATTTCTCTAACCAATAGTGATTTGGAGCTTTTTTCAATATGACTATAGATAGCTTTGATTTCTTTGTCTGAAAATTGCCTGTTCCTATCCTTTAGCCGTTTATCAATTAGGGAATGACTTGTATTCTTATAAATTTGATTCAGTTCTGTATATATTTGAGGAATAAGGCTTTTATCAGAGGTACTTGCTGTAAAAAAAGGTTCCCAACTTTCTTCCTAATTTTGTTTGTGCAAAAAATTTTAAATTTTACATCATCAAAATTATCCATTTTCCATTTGTAATGTTCTTGTTGGGTCCTAAATTCTTCTCTTATCCATAAGATCTGACTATTCCATGCTCTCCTAATTTGCTTACGGTATTATCCTATTTTGACCTTGTCTTGGTATATAACATGAGACGTTGGTCTATACCTAGTTTCTGCCATACTGTTTTCTAGTTTTCCCAGCAGTTTTTGTCAAATAATGAGTTTTTGTCTCCAAAGCTCAGATCTTTGTGTTTATCAAACACTAAATTACTAGGCTCCTTTACTACAATGTATTGGGCACCTGATCTATTCCACTAATCCACCATTCCATTTCTTAGCTAGCACCAGATTGTTTTGATAATTACTGCTTTATAACACAGTGTGAGATCTGGTATGGCTAGGCCACCTTCCTTCACACTTTTTTTCAGATTTTCTAGATATTGTGGACCTTTTGTTCTTCCAGATGAATTTTGTTATTATTTTTTCTAGCTCTATAAATTAATTTTTGGTAGTTTGATTGGTGAGGCACTGAATAAATAGATTAATTTAGGTAGAATTTAATTTTTGTTATATTGGCTTGGTCCACCCATGCCTGCTTATCAAATTTGCAGGTTTCAGTGATGTGGGAAGGATAACTAGCATAGTGAATGACAATCAGGATCCAAAAAGATCTTGAATGGATAGAAAATTGAACCAGGTCTAGTAAAACTAAAATTGGTAGGAGAAAATGGGAAAATCTTACCCCGGGTTCAAAAAAAACAACCTTACAAGCACAATATGGAGGAGGCATGGCTGGCTAGCAGTTCATCTGAAAAAGATCTGGGAGTTTTAATGGACCACAAGCTCTGTAGGAGTTAGCTGTGCAATGTGGTTAACCTGATTTGGGGCTGCATTTGGGGCAGCACAACAGGTCACTTCCAGAAATAATTTGTTATGTCATCTCAACTGGGCCTTTACTGTAGGAGGGGGAATCTTTCTCTTCCTCCCCTCCTCATGCATTCAGTGGCTCCCTATTGCTTCTAGTTTGGCATTTAAAGCACCCCCCACCTGGCTCCCATCTACCAGGATGTCTCTGGGTAAAGAAGCAGATGGCTCTTCACGGGCTGCCACCCTCAGCACACTCTTCTGAGCTGTGAGCAGGCACAGAATGAAGGCTTGTGGTCTGATTCACTGACTTGCCTCTAGTGGGGAGGAGCTGGGGGTGTGTTGATAAGTGTTTAACAACCTGCCTTCCAAAGAATCTCACAGCATACTTTTAACTTTAATCTGCATTACCAATATTTTCTCCAATACTTTAAGTCTAGACAATCAACAAAATAAGAAATCAGACTCTGACTTATAGTGTTTGCTGATTTCTGAGGTGCAAATGCTCCCACTGAACATTTAACAAATGGCTCTCCCAAACCCCAAGAAGTTGACTCCCATTGGGAGCCTCCAGGGGAGGAGCTCATTACCTACTGAGGCAGCTCCTTCCACTTTTGGACCACCCTTACTGTTAAGAATTTGGGAGGGTCCTCCCAAGGAGGAGGAAAGGAGGGGAAAGTAGGATGTATTGAAAAAAGGGAACTCTGAGCAGGAGCTTCACTAGTTGGCCAGACCCATTACTGGTAGAGACCCCCCCCCCCCCAAACCAGGCAGGGATGGCTGATAAGGAAATTGCTGGAAAGGCTTTAAGCCTGTCAGCACAACAGGTGACCCAGGCTCCAAGGTCCCAGAACTGGGCAGCTGTAGCCAGTTCTGTGGCTCATGTTTCAGCCTCCTTAATGCCTGGAGCCTGGAAGGCTGAGCCAAGCCAAGCCCAGACGCCTCCATCCTTTGCCCCTCCCTCCATCAGGCTCCTTTCTTCAGTCAGTCAGCCAACATTTATTAGAGTCTGATCAAGTCAATTCAGATTAGTTCGATTCTACCAGCATTGATTTAGGACCTCCTGTGTCACAACCTGTTCTGGGGATACAAGGAGAAAAGGTGAGACAGGTTGTGCACTCAGGCAGGATGTCAGGAGCTGACTCTGTAGTGGGGTACAGAGGTGGGAGGGTTAGGGTTAGGTGGGAGGGACAACACTTACAGTCAATCCTAAGTACTATGAGGTCACTTCAGGAAGGTGGGGTGGGTTAGGCCCGGAAGCAGGATCTCAGAGGGAAGAGCCCCACCTGAATTTGCCTCCCGGATCTCCAGCGATCCTGCTTTGGATCCGGCCTTTTCTCAGCCTCTTCCCTCCTTACCCCACCCCACCCATTATCCGGCCCTTTTCAGAATCACCAGAGCTAGGGAAGGTCCCTCCTGGTCCAACTCCTCTGGGAACAAAATCCCTCGTAACAATTGGTACTTGGAACAATTCCAAAAGACTGGTGATGGGAAATGCCAACCACATCCAGAGAAAGAACCTTGGGGTCTGAACGCAGATCGAAGCAGACTGTTTGCACTTTTTGGTTGCTTTTTGTTTTTTTCTTTCTCATGGTTTTTCTCTTTCATTCTGATTCTTCTTTCACAATGTGACTAAGGTGGAAATATGTTTAATATGACTGTATGACCTATATCAGATTGCTTGCTTTCTTGGGGAGGGAGGAGGGGAGGAAGGGAAAGAGGAAAATTTGGAACTCAACATTTTATAGAAATGAATGTTGAAAACTATCTTTACGTGTAATTGGAAAAATAAAATACTATTAAGAAAAAAATTCAAAAAAATAAATCTGAAGATGTAGGCTAAATCCTGATTGTTTTCTTGAAAAAAACAAACAAACCTAAACAACTCAATTGGTGCTTGAAGACCTCTGCTGAGGGAAGCCCCCACAGCGGAGCAAAGCAGCGGTAGAAGCGACCCTCCCCTTTGCTGCTACCTGCGGGGCTCAGCAGGGGAATGTACTTCTTCTTCTACCAGACCGCCCTTCACATGTGGGAAACAGCTGTCACACGTCACTCAACCAAGAAGCATTTAGGAAGCGCCTCTATGTCCCCGCCGGCACCAGGCGAAGCCCCAAGTCTTCTCTCCTTCCCCTTGTCCCCCCAGGTCCTTCAACCCATCCGCCCTCACCTGGAGTCTCAGGAGGTCACAGCTCCCAAGCGCCCCCGGGATGATTTCGTCTGTGTTACGGACGCCCAGAGAGGGAAGGGAATGCTCAGCCGCCCACAGCAAGCCCGTGGTCCGAGCCGAGGCGTGAAACCAGGTAATGATGATGATGAAGAGAGGAAGAAGAGGAGGAGGAGGATAGCAGCCAATACATATTTACACGGAGAGAGAGGGGAAGGGGGGAGGGAGGGAGAGACAGAGACAGAGAGAGAGAGAGAGAGAGCTCAGGTCTGCAAAGCATTTCACAAACGTCACCCCCTGTGGTCCTCACAGACACTTTGGCAGGCAGAGGCCCATTTGACAGACGAGTAAACGAAGGCAGAGGTAAAGTCATCAGCCCAGGGTCACACAGCTAGGAAGTGTTTGAGGCTGAATTCGAACTCAGCTCCCTGTGACTACCAATCTGCAACCCTAGTTCCTAAGGTCCCCCAGCAGTTTCTCCTTCCACAGGAACTCAAGGCCCTCTACCATGCTGGTTACCCTCCCCTGGACACTCTTTAGCTCCTCATGTCCTTCCCATGTGGCGCTCAGACTGACCATGATTCTCTTGCTGTGACCTGACCAGAGGGGGAATGGAAGGATGGGCACCATCTTAGCCCTGGGCACTGGGCTGCCTCACTAAATGCAGCCTAGATGGTCAGAGGCCACATCCCACTCCTGAGTCCTGAGCTTGCAGCCCACTCTGACAGCCAGATTGTTTTCAGATGAGCTGCTCCTCTTCAGCTTCTGGGTGCTCCACGAGGGAGCAAGAAAGCCTAGTGGATAGTGTCCGGTTCTCAGGGGCAGAAAGCCCTTGGTTCGAATGTTGTCTCTGACAGCAGTTACTAGGCCCTCTCAGCCTCAATTTCTCCTTCTGTAAAGTGGTGATTCTGATACGTGTAAGTGTGAGGTTATTGTAAGGCTACAGTGAGAAAATGGATAGAAAATACTCTGTAAGTCTTCATCCGCAGTGGAGACATGGATGTCACCTTGCATCTCCTTTGGCTGTCATCCATCCAGCATCCCCAGGCGAGTCTCTCTTCCTCTGGCTTAGCTAGCCCCTCCAGCTCTGGTAAGTACGTAGTCTGGGTCTTTAGCCACATGACTGATTAAATGTTAAGCAGTATAAGGCCAAAGACAGATCCCCATGGCACTTCACTGAAGACCCTACTTCTAAGGTGATGGAGACCCATTAATTATTACTAATTATATGACCCATTTGAAAATCCATCTAACTGGGCTCTTGTCTGCTGCCTATCTTGCCACCTCCTGCACGACCCCCCGCCCCCAAAGCACGAGGGTCTTCATCAAATCCCCCCTGGACGCAGAGAGGAAGTGGCTTGACTTTTTCCAGGGTGGCATAGGAAGTCCCCCTTGTAGATTCAAGTTTTTGTCTGCACAGCAAGCATCAGCATCATCTCTTCACTGTCCCATGATGCCGGGTTCCTAGTTCTTAGGAATAGAGCAAAAGTGAAAAACAAATACCAGGTGTCTGAAAACAATGAGGTCATCCTACATCACAGTCCAGAGATCTGGAGTCCAGCCCGAGGCCTCATATTGTGAGAATGAAATGGGAGGGCCTGTCGCCAGAGGGACCCACAGAGCAGCCCTTTGTTTTCCCTCCCAGAAACAGCTGTGAGAATGAAAAGGGGGAGCTAGAAGAAAGCCCCTGTTCTTGGGCACACACAGATCTGACCGGGGGAGCCAGAGGACTTGGGGGGGGGGATCTGGCAGAGCTTATAAAAGGACCAGAGCACAGCTGGCCCTGGGACCAGCTTCTCCACCCTGAGCACTTGGCCAGTGCCCTCCCGGACCAGCCTGCAGATCACAGCAAAGGTATGCTTTTGTGAATGGGGTCAACAAGCCAGTAGTAGGAGAAACTGAGGTGCCTTTTCTGTAGAGATGCATTTGCTTGTTGTCTCCCCATGAGCTCAGTCAGGGCTGGGGCTGTCTTTTGTCTCTTTTTGTACACCCATGCCTGGCATACAGCAGGCATTTAATAAATGTTGATTGACTGCTTAAAGGGGGCAGAGTGGCCAGAGCTTTCAGAGACCACCCCGCCCCCACCCCAGCCCCAGCGCTGTACTCTGCTCCGGGCCAAAACACATGACCTGTGCCTGGGGAAGGCCTGGAGCACTGGATTCCGCTCAGGGCCTCACCAGTTGGAGTGAATATCGATGGGTTAGAAAGTGTCCAAGGGAGGGTGCCTGGGATGGGGCATCCATGACCTTGGGGGGCATGTTCATCCTGGAAAAGAGGAGAAATGAGGGTGGGGTGCTGCGAAGACACTGACCGGGACAGGGACGCTTCCGGAGACCTGGCCTTTTTGCAAAGCACTTTACGGATCTGATTAAGGCCACTTTGCAGGTAGGAACCCTGAGGCTCAGAATGACCTCACAGCTAGGAAGTGGCCATCTGTCCTGACTGGACTCTCTCCACTTGGCCACTCTGCCTCTGGGTGGGCCAGTGATTCCACAGAAATACCCATCGCTCGAGGTTCTGGGGGAGGGCACCTAGCAGAGTCTTTGGAGATCATCTGGTCCATGCTCTGACATCCATAGATTATTCTCTGATGACACATGCATCCACACCACACTCCCGCCATGATAAAAGCATCCCCAGTCCCAGAGAGCGCCCTCAGGCTCAGCCACCTGTTTACAAGGTCCATGCCAACTCTGGGACCTTGCTGGTAGAGAGGGGAGTCAAAGGCATCCGGCCCTCGAGGGGGAGGGAGACAGGCAGGCAGCAGGCGAAGGGGGTTGTGTTTCTGTCCCTCCTCTAGACTAAGGCCTCGTTTCTCCCCTCCCCTCCCCTCCCCTCCCCTCCGTAGCAGGTGCAAACTGGCTCACTGCTTGTGCGTTTTCTCCTCAGCCCTGGACAGTACCGAACCAGGATGGTGATGCTGCTGCTTCTCTCTGTCCTCGTGGGCCTCTCCAGTGTGGCTGATGGCCAAGGGGTCCACCTGGGGTGGTGTCCTCAGCCCCCTGTCCAGGAGAACTTTAATACGCATAAGGTAGGAGGATTTGTGGCCCAGCAGCCCTCACTCCTTTGTGGGGCAAGCTGCCAGGAGAGTGCCTTCCTGGCACAAGCCTGCCTCAAATCTGGGGTGCAAGGACTGGGTACCGAGGCAATATAAGATCACTAGAACCTGGCCTCCCTCCCCCCCTTTGGGGAATCTGTGGCTTCCCAGGGCTGGGGCTCGCTTGTCCTTCACGGACACATGGACTTAGTCCCTCCCTGCCTTCTCCTTCTGAGTAGGAGTACCTGGCCCACTCATGAGCACCCTGCAGGAGCCTTTCCTGGGGGCTTCTCCTTTCCCCAGCTCTCCCTCCCCCCACCCCCATTTCTTCCCATTGGCACTTACATTATTACCTTTTGCATTCAAGGATTTCAGATCCTCCTAGAAAAGGTAACGGAAACCTCCAAGAAAATCACTTTCCTCTAAACAGGCTCCTATTCTGGAGTAACAGAGTCCCACAAAAATTCAATCGAAGACAGGCAGGGCGTGTGGAATTAGAGCCAACCCTCCTCCCAGTCCCTTTCCAGCTGCTGGAAGAATCCTGTTCCCTCAGGCTCAGATGGGGTGTGTGTCCACTGGCACAGGGCAGACTCATAAGGCTCTGACAAGAAGGGAGTCCAGTGCTGAGGGCGAGATCAGAGCCAGCTGGAGCATGAGCTTTGAACCTCTCTATCTGGTGACAAATTCGCTCCAATGCCCCGAGTTTACGTATTCACAAATCTCAGGGCTGGAGGGGCTGCTGAGGCCAGGCAGCCAAAGCCCTGCTACCGTAAGAATCTAGTGAGGAACTCTTATGGGATTCAGCTTCTTGATAGAGCTGACTCTTTGACGAGGGAACAAGATGCTTGGTGCAGGGGAAACCGAGGCTTGAGTGGAGAACCGCATTTGAATCTCAAGCAAAGTCGGGGCCTTCAGACGTGCTGCATTTGGAATCCGAGGCCCCGAGTCCAGGCCCCAGCGCCACTGCTTGCTATCTTTGGAGTCCTGGGCAAATCACCGAGCTCTCTGGGCCTTGATTCAGGCATCGGTAAAATGGAGAATTTAGACTAATCTACCACGGACCTTCCAGAGCTAAATGGGCCCACCATTTATTTTCACTATCTCAATTTTCACCTGGAGACTAAGGCCTCCTTGCCCCCACCTGGGGGCAGCACACTTAATTAAATGTACAAATCCCATGTTCTTGGAGGAATGATCTCAAGGCTGGCCCTGAAGCCCCCAGACCATAAAGCGATAGGAAAAGCCACCCAGACAACCGCATTCCCCACAGCCCAGTCATTATCCCACAGCATCTCCAAATCCCCCAGGTCCCTGAGGCTCTGGTGACCAATAATCCAGCGGCAGTCCCTCCACATCCCCTCCCTTTTTTACCTTCTATGAGCTTCGGCCTTGTCCTCTCTGGGACTAGAGGGTCCTGATTGGCTAAGCACCAATGCCAGGCTTTGCAAATAGCCCCCGAAGCAACCCTGACAATCTCGCCAATCTTGCCTCTCCAGTATCTCGGAAGGTGGTACGAGATTGAAAAGATCGCAGTCAGTTTTGAGAAGGGAAGCTGTATCCAGGCCAATTATTCCTTGAAAGAAAACGGGAAGATCAAAGTGCTCAATCAGGAGATTCGGTAAGTGACCACACCGGCCAGTCTGGGCCCAGCACTAACCCTCCCAGCATCCCTGGGGAGCCTGGGCCAACCACCCATGCAGGCAGGGCTAGGCGGCTCGTTTGGCTGGAAAAGGCCACTGGGTTCGTTGCTGATTGTGACTAAACTCTGTGTACCCCAGATCAAGGGAAAACACATTTGTTGGGCTCTTGTTCTGAGGGACCCAGGACAATCAACTGAGGTTATCCCCACATTTATTAAGCACCTGCTGTATACCAAGAGCCTCCACTGAGAAGCTGTTGGGCAGTTGAGGGAAAAGCCGCTTTGTCTTGGGAAAGCTCCACAATGTCCCACTTTGGGGAATGGAGCGAAGGCATCCAGGAGGAAGAGACAAGAAGCAGCTGGACAGGAAGAAGCTGGGGTGGGTTCAGGAAGGCCTGCCAGGCCATGGGGCTGCCCTTGGTTCCTGCTAGGAGCAGGGTAGGAAGCACCTGTGGGAAACCTAGCCCACAGGGGTCTGCTGGCATGGTGAGCAAGCAGGAAGGAGAGGGATCCAGTCTTCTAAGTGCCTTCTGCCCCCTTGCAGACCAGATGGGAGTGTGAACCAAGTGGAAGGGGAGGCCACCCAGGCCAACCTCACAGAGCCCGCCAAATTGGGAGTCAAGTTCTTCTGGTGTAAGTAGAGCCTGTCCTGAAAGAAAAGACAGAGGGAGGGAGGGAATGAAGGGCACATTGAACTAATGCCCAGGGAGTGCTGGTCATCCCTCCAAGGGCCCTTGGGGTAGTCCACACCTCCAGGCTAGGTGGTGGAGTTTGGGAGAGGGCCAGCTGCTGAAATCTGTCTCTGCCATTTCCTCCCCAGCCTCCAGTGGGCCTGGGAGCAGGCACCGTGGGAGGGCAGGGAGGGGGAGGACCTGTCTTGCAAGGCCTGGCCCAGATGTCTGGCCACCTGAAGCAGGAGGCCATTGTGGATGGGGCTGGGGGGCGCCACACAGATGTTTAAGGGAGCAGAGAAGGGCTTTGGTCAGAGAGAGGCGGCAGTCACTCAGTGGGGCCTGGCCTCCCCCACCCTCCACTCTGAGCTAGGTCCTTCAGCCCTCTCTGAGTCTCCCGTTTCTGAATGACTCACTCTCATTTATTTATGAACCCAGCTTTTATTTTAACAAGCAGATAAAGGCTGCTTTTGGTGGCTAGAAGCCCACACCTTGAAAACTTTTTATTGGGTTCAGCTCTTTGTTCTTCTGGGGAAGTGGCGCTTGGGTTTGGCCTGTCATCCATGCAAATCTCTGCACCATCCTGAGAAATGGGCATCAGGGCTGGGGCTGCTGTGACATAGCCTGGAGTGCCCTGGGAACTTGGCCTTGGGAAGCCAGGGAAGGGGCCTCTATGGGAGCAAAGTCTGGCCTTTTAGTAGCTTCTCTCAGCCAGGGCTTCCGAGGCCTTCCTGATGAGCAGAGGGCAGAGATGCTAAGCCCTGGGATTGGCCACAGTAGCAAAGACCCCAGGGGGAGGGTGCCATGAGCAGTTGCCTGTCTGGCTCCTGTCCAGGACTAGTGCTCACACTACCACCATCCTGCTTGATCTCATAGTGATGCCCACTGCTCCCTACTGGGTCCTGGCCACGGATTATGAGAACTATGCCCTCGTGTATTCCTGCACCACTTTCATCTGGCTCTTCCATGTGGACTATGCCTGGATTCTGGCAAGGCGCCCATACCTCCCACAGGCTGTGGTGGACCAGCTGAAGGGCATCCTCACTGCCAATGGGATCGATATTGAGAAGATGGTGCCCACTGACCACATGAACTGTCCTGAGTTCCTCTAGCAGAAAGCCTTCCAGGCACAGCCCACACCCTGCCTCTTGCTTTACTCCTTGTAGAGAAAACAGCATCATGGAAGATAGTGCCTGGATCCCCACTGGCTGCCAAGGCAGGCCCTTTGTGGGGAGACGAAGATCCCATGGGGAGGGGGCGGGGGAGGAGAGCTTCAGGACAGATGGCCCAGGAACCTGGCTCCCCTTCACCACTAACCTCCCCCAGCACACAGGCGTCAAATCAGCTCCAAGCACAGGCAAGACCCTGGCCTCCTTGAAGAAGAGGCCCAGGCCTGCCTTGTGATGGCTCAGCAAGGCTTCACAATAAAATATCCAGGTTCAGCTTAATCTGCCTGTTCCTTGGGGTGTCTACTGCGGGAAGCATGTTCTCTGTGGCCTCCTCTGCACAGCCCATTGTACCCTGACCCTCAGGCGACTCAGTCTTCATATGAGCAGTGACGAGGATAGAGACCAAGATGGTAGAGTTAGGAAGACCTGGCTCTTTCCACTTCTGAGTGTGCCACTCAGTTTTGGGAGCGGCAGCCTCCTGATTTGTAAAATGGGCACACCCATTCCTGTCATGGTTGCCACCTCCCAGCAGCATCCTGAGGGCTCCAGGGACTCAGGGTCTTTGCACACATGATGTGCTTTGGAGAGGTTAGCTCTTCTTCTAAAGCAGAGCTCCCAATAAGTTTTCCTTTGCCTGCTCCAAACGCCCCTAGTTCTGTAGAGGGCACCACCCTGCTCTCAGTGACCCAAGCTCACAGACTCAGAGTCATCCTTGACCCCTCTCCCATCCCCTGGGAAGTTTTTGCACAAACCATTACACCACACTTTTCTTCACCAAAGCCCCATCTCTGGGCCTAATAACACTAAAGAAGCCATGTTAGGGAAGCCCAAGCACCTGGACCAAAGTTCTTCAGAGAAGATGCTGCCAGAGGGATGAGAGGGCGGTTGTGGAGGGGCCCCTTTTCAAAGTGTCTGAAGGAGGAGGGACACTGAAGATGGAGAGGGACCCAACTTGGATCTTATTAATGTCAAGTGTCCAGGGACCATCCACAGTTACCCACCTAGGGCCTGCTTTCCCATCTTTTTATGAGTCATTCACATACATGAATCAAGGACATTCTCAATAAGGCTGTGAGTAGGGAACAGACAGGGCTGAGCAGGCCCTCCAGCATGCTAGCCAAAGGCAGAGCATGCTCTCTGTGCTCTGAGGATGAAGTTCCTTTGGCCAGGCTGCCATGACACATACAAAAATGGTGCTACCAAGTGCCAGGGGGAGGGCTTGGGGCTATTTTTTTCAATGGTGGTAAGTGACTGTAAGGAGCCATCAATCTTCTCTTGCGTGGCTGCTGCTGTGAAAGACAGAAAAGTATCAGAGCTGGGTATCTGGTCAGAGTTGTTCTTTTCTATATGAAGCCCCATGGCCATGGTCCTGTCCTTCCATTCATTGACAGGGCTGATATGCTCTGCCCTAAAAGGAGCCCAAGAAAACGGTCTGCTGCTCCCTTGGAATTGGCTCGTTGGGTCAAGCCGCCCTACTTTCTGATGAGGGCTTCCCAAAGAGAGCCCCAGGAGCTCCCACAAGATCTGGAACCCTGGGATTTGGGGTTGTCAGCTACATTTGGACCACCAAGAACAAATTCTATTCCCTACCCATGGCCTAAGAGAAAACACTAGCTGCAGCCACATGACAAGCTCCTCACCCCCAGACAGCAAGACAAAGCTTTTGAAACCTCGGCAACACACGCAATCATCCGTAGTGCTACAAAGCAAACGTGGCTCTTGGGGTCCTGGCGGCTTGTGGCCAAGCGTGTCAGGACCGGGGACAGCAGCCTGCTTATTTGGGACAGCTCACAAGCCTCTCAGAGGGCATCTAGGAAGGTGACTGCCCTGGGGCAGACTCCTGGATTCTGGCCCAGCCAGTAAGCCTCGTGGTGACCAGGACCTGAAATGGGAAAATGGGACCCGACGTGGCTGCTTCTCACTGGGGCTCCCAGAACATGTTTAATATTTTGACAACTATATTTCACAACATTTGGTTTCCTTTGTAATGTCATAGATTTTATTTTATCCATTGAACAGAATGAGTCCGAGAAAGGGCCCAGAGACTTCAGCAGATTGATAGCCCAAGGTATCCAGAAGGCAAAAATGGTTCAGAACCCCTGGCTTAGGTAAAGTTAAAAAGAAAGGAAGGGGACCAAGGAGGCCAGGAGGGCTCTGAGAGATCAGTACCAACAGCCCCCCACAGGGAGACAGACACTGCCTGCCCCTGCTCAAGCTTTAACTAAGCTCAGCTATCAGCTGTCCTCCAAACTGCATTCCCAATCTGCCCTCCCCCTCTTGCCCCTGCCCCGCCTCACACCCCAGATATACACAGCGCGCGCGCGCACACACACACACACACACACACAGTTGTAACAATTTGGCTAGCAGCTGCTGAAGGAGTGTAAAACCAACAACACTGCAAGCCAAGGCTCTTTTGATCTGCTTTACTAAGGAAAGCAACGTTAAGGGGTTAACAATCTTACTTTAATCCAGCATACAGACATCATTCACTCAGTTCAGGGGAAGAAGCCAGCACCCTGAACTTCAGAGCAAATACAAACAAATTACGAACATCAACAGACAGACCTTGTCTGATTCAAATCTCAATGCATGGTTACCAGAGTTTAACCAAGTCCAAACATCCAGGTTTACAAGCTTAACTACAGCTGTCCAGAGGTCTCCACATCAGGGTCCCACCAAGAGTGAGAGTCCCTAGCAAATACCTCTGTCTTCCCTTTTTATGCACTCTTTAGCCATCACCAAATGTCATATGAGAGACCAGAACTTAAGCTCTTACTATTGGCACCTCCCCCTAGGACCTTGAGGGTTTCATGCCCACATCAACTTAGCACCTAATAGCTATGGGTTTTGGGCCTACTTGGGGACAAGATATAATCAGACCTCCCTTCATTGGCCCCACCTGGAGCTGCACCTTAGTTACCAATTCACACCCACATAGGCTTAGCACCTAATAGATAGGGGTTTGGGCCTGGGTCTTAGCACTTAAAAAGACTCAATCAAAGACACTGAATTAATCAAAGGAAACGAAGGCCAAACTCTTCAAGGGCAGTTGGTTGAATAAGTGCTAAGAGCCCATCTTGATCCCCAATACACACACATACACAGTGTGCGCGCGCGCGCGTGCGCACACACACACACACACACACACACACGAACACACACCCAGATATACACAGAGCATGCACACACACAGGACAGAATCCCTTTCTTCTTTCAAGGCTCAGCTCAGGGACTCCTCCTCCAGGAAGCCTTTTCTGATTTCCTCTCATAGAAAGTCTTTTGGGATCTCACCTTTGCCCACCACAACCTCCCTGGCACTGTGTGTGCTTGCCAACATCTCAGAATATGTATAAAATAGACTTTCAGGAACCATCTAAATGTGAGACACAAGTATGGTTATTTCTTGATCTGAATTTGCCAGATCCCGGGGAGCCAGAAGGGCAGCATGTCTGAACTGATTTAAGGTTTTCAAAGAGCTCTAGATAGATTTTCTCATTTGATCCTTACAATAGTGTAGTGAGACTGTGCCCTCAGCGCAGCCTCTGAGGCTGAGATGAAACAAAGGATGGATAGGTTCTCTGCTGCTCGTGTTTATTTTGGCCTAACAATTAACACCAAGAAAGCACAAGTTCTCCGCCAGCCAGCACTACACCATCCAGGCATGGAACCATGGGTTATGGAAAATGGAGAAGCTCTGAATGCTGCGGATAAGTCCATTCACCTTGGCGATGTACCTTCCAGGGATGTACACATGGATAATGAGGTTGGCACATGCATTGCCAGAGCTAGCTCCGTGTTTGGAAAGTATGGGAGAGAAAAGGTATTAGACTGACCACCGAACTGAAGGTCTACGCAGCCCTGGTGCTGACCTCATTGTGGTATGCCTGTGAAACCTGGACAGCCTCCCAGCTCCACGCCAGGAAACTGAATGGCTTCGGTTTGGACCGTCTTAGGAAGATTCTGAAGACCACTGGGCAGGATGAGGGACCAGGCTGAGGTCCTCACTTGAAGCTCTGCCCCAGAGAGCCCCGCTCCCACAGCCGGCCATGCTGCTCGCACGTGAGCTGCACACCTGCCAAAAAGACGATTTTATGGAGAGCTCACACAGGGCAGAAGAAGCGACACAAGGACGCTCTCAAGGACTCTGGAACTGACACGGGAGACCCTGGCCCAGGATCGCTCAGCATGAGAAGGAGCTGCGCTCTATGGGCAAAGCGGGATGGACAAGTCTGGAGCATATGGAGCATTCCGAGCCCTACTGGCCTGATGAGCCACGGCCAGACGCACGGCACCTCCCCCCCCCCAAGGGGATGCGATCTTGGTCCTCTTCGGGAATGAAGGACAACAACCGACTAAACGTTATCGGAGGAAACGGAGTCTGAGAAAGGGGTTGTGACTCGTGCAGGGTCATCCGATCACACCAATCAGAATTTGAACTCAGGTTCCTGACTCCAAGCCCGATGGTCCGTTGACTCTGCACCTTTCACCCCGGGGTGGGATCCTCACTCTACACTCAGCTGGCACCCAGTCCAAGCCGGGCTCTCTGCGCTGCCAGCGCAGACCCTTTGGCTCGTCCTCAGAGATCAGGGAGGCTGGCGGTGCTCCCTGGGGCACAACTGGCCGGTTTCTTGAAATCCTCCTCTTCCTGGGTCGCTGACCATGGTCCCGGGACGCTGACCACCCTGCGGGGGCGGTGACCAGCGTCCTCCGGGGCAGTCTCACCCGGCAGAGGACAGTGGGACCGCCACGCCCAGGCTTCGGGGTCTCCCTGCCTCCTAAAGTGCCTTCTACGGACCCCTGGCTCTGACTCTCATCGTCTCCCCCTCAAAAAGCGGGCACCAACTTAAAGGGGGAAGGAAGGGCGAGGGTCACGTGCTCCTCAGCAGGGCGGCCAATAAACGCCCAGTGTGCCCCTGGCCTACACAATCCCAACGACCCTGAGAGGCGGGCGCTCTTTTTCTCCCCATTTTGCAGACGAGGAAACTGAGGCAGGCACCGCCTCCTGGAGGCCAAGCTCCAGCCCCGCTGACTCCTGTTATCATGGCTACTCCGCACGGGAAAACCAGGGCGCTGGGGAAGACACGCAGCGGACCCTGGGCACGTGCGCATGCTCAGAGCCACCCTCCGCAGTGGGGGGGGGGGGGGGGGAGGGAGAGGAGGGGGCGGCTCAGGCCCCGCCCCCGAAGAGGCCCCGCCTCGTTCTCCTGCCAGTCTCGGGTCTGGGGAACCCGAGGAGAAGGCGGCCGGATATCGCGAGAGTGCGGGCGGTTGGGGGTAGGTGTAAGGGAGGAGGCGCGTGCCTCGACTCTACTTCCGGCGGGACGCCAAGCAGCGCGTGACGCCCCGACGCCGCGACGCCTGACGCTCCGCCCCGACGCCGTGACGCTCCGATGCTCTGACGCCCCGCCCCGACGCCTGATGCTCCGCCCCGACGCTCTGACGCCATGACGCTCCGCCCCGACGCCGTGACGCTCCGATGCTCTGACGCCCCGCCCCGACGCCTGACGCCTGACGCCCCGCCCCGACGCCGCGACGCCTGACGCTCTGACGCCGTGACGCTCAGCCGCGACGCCGTGACGCTCCGATGCTCTGACGCCCCGCCCCGACGCCGCGACGCCTGACGCTCTGACGCCGTGACGCTCAGCCGCGACGCCGTGACGCTCCGATGCTCTGACGCCCCGCCCCGACGCCTGACGCCCCGCCGCCCGACGCCCTGACTCCCCGCCGCCCGGCCCCGTCGCTTCAGTCGCCGCTTCCTCAGCTCCTCGGCCGTCGAGTCGCTCGGGGTCTCGGCGAGGGCGGGCGTGCTCCGGGGGCCGAGGCCCGAGCACGGCGGGCGGGCGCCCTGTCGGAACGGGCGCGGCGGAGCGGGCGGGCAGGCTCGGAGGCCATGGCGGCCTCGGCGGCCTCGCACCGGCCCATCAAGGGGATCCTGAAGAACAAGGGCGTCACCGACGGCCCCTCGGGCCCGCCCCCGCCCGCCGCCGGCTCCTCGGCGGGGCCCGGCTCCACCGCCTGCGACGAGGACTTCGGGTGAGTGTGGGACGGGGGCGGGGGGACCCCGGGCCCGGCGCCTTCTCCGCCCCTCCCCCCCTTTCCGGAGCGGGACACTGAGGCAGGGCTTGCCTCGACTGCTGCCTTCCCTCCGTGGCGGGGGCGGGGGCGGGGTCCGATCCCTGAGTTAAAGGGCCTCCCGGGCTGGTCCGGCCGTTGAGTAGCCCGAGGGGAAAGGCCCGCGCATCTGTGGGGCGCCTCGGTTCGGGGCCGGGCCGGGGGGTGTCCGGCGCGTCAGCCGGGCCGGGGTTCGCGAGGCCTTTCCTCAGCCCTCACGCCTCCCTCGGGGGCCCCGCGCCCCTCCCCACGTGGGACAGGAGCCCCACGGAGTTCCCCGCGTGGAAGGGTGGCCGTGGTGCTGCGTAGACGTCGTGAACCCGCCTAGACGCGGCCTTGGGGGGACCCCCCCCTCCCCCGGGCATTGCCCTCTGTCTCCTCGGCTTCCCCCCGCAGCGCCCAGGGGCTCTTCTTAGCTGCCTGCTTTGAGGAAGCCGGGCGGGCGGGGGCTGAGTCCGGGTGTGACTCCGGCCGGCCCCGCTGAGTGTCCGTGGGGTCCCGGCTGCTCCCCGGAGCACTGGCTTGGACCGTGAAGAGCCGAGGACGGCGGCCCGGCCGGGATGTGGGGCCCTTCCCTCTTCGCCTCCCCCCTCCCCTCCCGAGGGCCCGCAGTCCAAACCAGCCCGCCCCCCCGCAGCCCCCCACAGACTGTCCCCAAGGTCCTTCAGGGCGCTAAACACAGCCTGATGTTTCTCGAGGAGACTGTGCTTTCAGAAGGCTTGGGGGAGGCAGAGAGAGGGGGATCCGGCCCGAAACATGCCGGTGCCGAGAAGATCCGAGCGCTCCCGAGCCTGAGGAGGCCCCTGGCGCTGTGAACCCGGGGGGCCTCCAGGTGGGATTGGCTTACAGAGAGGCCTTTGGGTGCGGGGCATCTCCAAGGGGCATCAAGCCTTTCCAGCACCTGGCAGACACGGAGCAAGTGCTTACTGATGGATGGTAGAGTCAGCACCGGAACCCAGGTCCCCTGTCCAGGAGGAGGCTGCTCTGCTCTGTCTTCTGGAGGGCCAGGAGTTTGGGAGGAGGAGGGGGAGGGTCTTTGCCTGGGGAAGTTTGTGAGCAGCAACTCCTGACTTGGGAGGGCCAGCTCAGGTGTTTGCTCTGGAAGCCTTCCCAGGTTGCACCTCCCCCTGCCCGCCCTCCATGACCCTGCTGCCATCAGGCCACAAGCCCTTTGGCAGTGAATGCTGGGGGTCTGGTGACCACCGTGCCTGCCCTCCAGAGCTGCTGCTGGAGAAGTCCACGTGGATTTCTACAGTCATTGCGGTAACGGAGACAAAATGAATGCCTGGTGGTTTGGGGGCTCCTGAGTGGAGGCCGGAAGCCCTCGGTTTCCCAGGTCATGAATAGGTGCTCGTGGTTATCCCCAGAGAGGATGACGTGGATGTCTTTGGGATCGAGATTAATAGCTGGCAGTTAATGAAGAAACAAGCTAAAAAATAAAAGCCAAGTCCTAAAATCCCTGCGCCATCCTTAGAACAGTGAAACCAAACGATGTCTCCTTATGACTAAGCCAGACCGCCCTCCTGGGATGAGGGATCACAGGTATGCAATCCTATGGAGACAGACTGTCAGCATTTGCTGACCATCATTAACTATGAGCTAGGCACTTCAGGGATTATTAGACCTGTTTTTATAGATGAGTGAGCAAGATTGGAGAGATGAAATCACCTTTCCCGGTCACAGCCAGTGCACTGTCAAAGCCGGCATTGGAATCCCAGCCGACAAGTCCAGCATGCTCTGTTACAATAACTAGGGTAAAACTTCCTTACTTTGGACTGTGCAATATTTTTTAAAAGCTATTTCCAAGCATTTCTACTGCCCCAAACTCACGACGGACAAAATGTGCTCACAAAGTAAAGCTTTTGAGAACTCTGCTCATGGTAAGAGAGAAGCCGGTCGTGCTCAGATTACTCATTGTCCGTCATTGCTGAAGGGTTTCTCTTAAGCAGGTCAAACATCTCCTGCAGTCTGATTGATGCTCTTTGTTTGCTTAGGTAGGGGCTGAGTTGCATTTGTAGCTTAGGGTTCTCTTACAGATGAAATCCCAATGTAATGAGGTTTTAATGAAGTTCTTTGGTGTGATTGGGAAGAAATGAAATCAAAGAAATGTCCTTGTCCCACGTGGGCCAAACTGTTGCCTCTCTGCCTTCTCTGGAGCCCCTCTCTCTTCCCTGGACCAGGCATGGAGAGATTTGGGGGATGCTTGCAGGGAGTAGTAGAAAGAGAGGCCAGATGATGGTGCCTGAGCACGCCGTCACTTTAACCGTCTCTTCTCTATCCCACCTGGCATCGGCTCTGCACGTTAGCCGTTTTCCACAGAGTATGTTGTGTTTGGAGTAGTCCTCCCCACAGCTGTCAGAGGGATCTTCCCAAAACATAGGCTTTGGAGCAGTAAGCTCCAGTGGCTCCCCAGTGACCTTCAGAGTCACACAGACTCCTGTTAACTTCACAAATGGGCCTGTACTCTTGAGTTTGCACAGACATGCGTATCTCTTCATTCCTTTGCACCTTCTTTAAAAGTTTTTGTATTCCAAATCCTCTTTCTCTCTCCCCACTCCACACACTGAGAAGGCAAGAAATACAGTCGCCACTGTGTGTATAGAATCATGCAGAACATTTCTACCTTAGCCATATTTCTGTACCTTTTCGTAGGCTGTCCCCCATTCTCCTTTAAATCGCAGTGGACCTGCTAGTTTCTCTCCATCAAATTGTCTTGGGCTTTGTTTTGTTTAGCTTATATTTAGTATATGCTCATGTGTACATGTTGTAACCTGGTATAGAATGTAAGCAAGTTCCTGGAGGGCAGGGGCTTTTTGACTGTAGAGTTTCTTTCTCCAGTGCTTAGCACAGATCCTGCAACATAGTAGGTCCTCAGTACACGCCTTTGTGGATTGATCGGTAACTATCATAATTCTTCATTTACCTTAAATCTAGCTTGGATTCTGCCCCTGAAAAATTGTATTTAAATTAAGATCAGCCACCTGCAATTTGAATGGTTATCAATTTTTGACTGGAGGTGTGGGGATGGAGTGTGGGAAAGTTAATCTTTTGTTGTATTGAAGATATTTTTTCCTTTTCATTTCAGTAAAAAGTCCCAGAAGTGGGATGAAATGAACATCCTAGCGACCTATCATCCGGCAGACAAAGACTACGGTTTGATGAAAATAGATGAACCCAGCACTCCCTACCACAGGTAAAGAAAGGCTGATACTGAGTCTTAGGGTCTGGTGCCTAGTGAACGTGTCTTTCTCTTGTGCAGTGTTAGCGCACAGGTCCACCATGGGATGTCTGGCAGAGGTTTCCAAACTTTATTCAAGTGTTGAAAATAGGAAATCTTATCATTGAGTGAATGGGAAGAGCCAAGTTTGTGAGAAATCATTGATTTCTGGCAGTTAACCAGAACCTGGAAGGTTATTGACCTGGTTCTTATTTTTTAGTAGCATATTTATCCTAATCATTTCTTCCAAGTGAAAAATGGAGACCGTTTGAGCTTCCTACAATCATGACCATCTAGTAGTGAAAAGATCATTTTGGACTGGTGATTCACTCCACAGGAGGGAAGAGCTTAGGTGGAAGTTGGTAGAGTATTGAAAACTCCTGCTGGCTGTGGTGCTCAGATAGGGGTTATTCTGTCTGAGAATTTACATGTTGGATTTTGGCAGATGGGCAAATCTTGCTGCATCTTGTGACTGCATTATCAAAGAGGATGGGAGCTATTCATGAGATGAGTGTGGCTGGTCAGACCCCATGGTTCGTGGACTACTTGAGTTCAGGAGTTTGGGGGTGGAGTGGGCCCACGGGTGGCCACTGCACTTAGAGCCTGAGGGAGATGGTGAGACCTGTCTGGAAGGGGAGGGGTGTGGCTCTTAAGAAGCAGGTGACTCCTGCATGCTTTACACAGGATCCCACAGTCTGGTCCTCCGAGGAAGAGAGCACAGAGGCATCGCAGTGTGTGAGATCTGTAGCTTGAGTTGTAGATGTGCTACAGTTCCCTGCTTGTAACCAAAGGTGATTTCTTTCAGTTTAAAACTGAGAACAGGAAAGGCAGTGACAGCCTGAGGAAGAGGTGAACATGGTAAGAGAGCCACAGGATATGGGGAGTAAAACCAGAAGGCCTTTTAGTGAGAAAGGGGGAGAGGCCATTTGGACAGCCATTAGGGAGATGTGCCTGTGCTTACAGTATTACTGACTCCAGGCATACCTTTCATGTGGTAATCCCCAGGGCCCTCCTGCTGAGTCACTAGTGGGGGATGGAGAGGAAGCCCCTGGCACAGCCCAGCCTACCACAAGTTCATAGGCTGCCTGGGAAGACCCACTTTTCCCATGGAACACTTGGAGAATCACACGGTGGTCTCATTGTAGGTCTGCCACTGAGCAACTTGGTAGAATTGGTCTCCTGGGGGCTCTGTGTCCTTGCCTGGAAAGCGAGGAAGTTGGACAAGATATCAAAGTATTTCTTTGGACATTAAAATGCCGTGAACATTGTTTAGGGCTTCATGAGGTAACATAAACGAGAGGCACTTTATACCATATACAGAATGGTTTAATTCAGTTAACATTTGTTAGAAGGTTATTGTGTGCATGGCACTTCAATTTAGATTTAAGAATTTGCAGTAGCCTAACTTGAATCACTTTGCTCTTCTAAATAATTATTGAATTTTAAATGATGTGGTACACATTCAACTCTTGGTTATACATAGGAAAATTCTTCTTAGGTATTAGTTCTTTAAGTTGGTACTTTTCTGTTAGTCTGAAAAATGCCCGTTTCCAATATTCAGTTTGGAAACGAGGAATGAAAGAAGGCAGGCCAAAACAGGAGTGTGAGCTCCCTGAGCTGACAGTTTGGCTGGAAGTCGGAGGAATTCCCCAAACATTAGACACGTCCACATTCGAGTCTCAGTGTGAAAGCATATATCCTAATGCCAGATGACTTAGTCTGTGTAAACAACTGAGGGGGATACAGCCAGATCTTTCAAATGTTCAAGTTTTTCACCTTCATTTTCTCTTCACATTGGGTTTAATATTGTTTGAAAATTCAGATGCCATGTTTTCAGTAGATTAAGTTTACAAACCAGATTGAATTTTATGTTAAAAACTCTGGGCTGGGACCCAAGCGGTGGGTCGTTTGTACTACGGTTATTAGGCATGGACAGGAATGTCGTTGTCTCTCCTTGTGTTTTGTGGTTGCAGTCGGGTGCTTCAAGCATTTCTGGTCTGTTTGGCATTCCAGTATGATTGGCGACGATGACGAGGTCCTGAGTGACTCGGAGACGAACGAAACCCTGCCCCCAGAAGTCCTAGCCGGAAAGTGAGTAGTGCTCTCCTTGTGACTCTCCCCTCCTGGATGCACCCAGAACAGCTGACCTGTTTGTAGGGCTTGTCATATTTTCAGAGCCCCTTACGTTCCCTGCTTTCACACTAGCCCTAGGAGGCAGATGGGAAAAATGAGCAGACGAGTGACACGTTTGTGCTAATAAGGGACAGCTCCTCCCACTGCAAATGCAGCCGATGGTACGATATCCTGCTTCCTGCTTCCATTTCAGTTTAGTGACGCTGAGTATATAAAGAGGTGCACGTTGATTGGATAGGCATCTCAACCCAGTCTTAGTAGGAATGATAGTCATTTAGTGGCAGGGAACCGAAGGGTGGTGTGACACAGAGGACACCCTTTGAAGAGAACAGAGGAATTAATGTAGAGAGCTTCAGGATATAGTCTGGTTCCCCTCACTCACCCACCCACAAGAAGTGAGGAAGGAAAAAAGTCCTGACCAAGCCTCTCTGCTTTCTGTCTTGTCTTGGTTCTTCCCATCTGCCCCTTTGTTGCCAAACATTAATAATGCCGTGTCTTCTCAGCATGCTGGTTGTGACCTGTGGAGGGGTGGGGGTGTGGCGGGGGAGGAGTATGTACACATGTGTATGCATGTGTGTGCGTGTGTGCGTGTGTGCGTGTGTGTGTGTGTGTGTGTGTGTGTGTGTGTGTGTGTGTGTGTGTAGGCTCTGTTCATCATCTCAGTGACTGCCTCTCTCCGATAAGGTTATCAGCTGCAGAAGGCTCTGAACCAAAGTTTCTCGTTCATGACGATGAAAGCAGTGAAGAGGAAGATGCCCTGACGCCTGAAGAACAAGGTAGAGGGTTTTCTTGACTGTTTTTAGGTATTTGTTGAGAATGCTCAGGAGAAACAGCCAGTTATTTACCAGAGTAGTTTCCATTTTCTCCATCATTAGGGGACAGGCAGAGAGAATTTTTTAGTGGCAGATACCTTTTGGAAAATGTAGTATACTCCCCACTTTCAGGCTGCGTGTTATAGGAAGAGCAGGTTACCTAGTGTAAGACAAAACTTAACTCCATGTTTGTTTGGGTATCAGTAGGAACTGTTGAGTAAGTGGGTGAAGTGGGCCAGAAGTGAAATTTGGCCTCAGAGCAACAAAATGCAAACCACAGAAATGGAGATTGGCTGGGCTCAGACTCAGTTTGGGCAGGTCAGAACCTAGATAGAAAATTTTCCTGAAAGGTCACTGCCACAGTGTCAACCTCTCCTCGCAGCGTTAAGTGGCCCATGCCTTCCTTGAAGCTGTGGCTCCTGTGGGCAGCGATGCCGTCCTGCTTTTGTGGACACATCTGGCTTTCTCCTGAGCTCTGTTTGGCGGGGAGCTCCACAAAGTAGGGGCTGCCACGGCTCCAAAGGAGTCCAGCTGGCTAACCAAGCTTTTTTAGTAACACATCTACGTGTGGGTGGGTGTCACAAAGTTGGGGAGGTCATTTGGACTTTTCTTTTTTGGCTAACACTTGGAGCAGGTGAGAAGTTCCTGTTCTTTAGGCTGTGATAGATTATAGAATGTCAGGACCGGAAGGGACCCTGCAGGACCCCTTCATCTTGGAGGTGGCACCTTTTCCACCGAGCTCCTTGAAAGAGGATCCTAAAACACTTCAGTCATGTGTCATTGTGTGTCGATGAAGAGCTGGGTGCATCTGTAGCTGTGTCTTTGCCTCTGGTTGTCAGGGTCGGGGAGGGCTGAGAGGTCTTAGCCAGGGAGAGCTTGTGACTGAGCCAAAGCGCAGCTTGGATTCCGCACTCAGAGCCTGCCTTAGGAAGGGCTGATAAAACAGACTGTCCTGCATGGAGCCCGTCATGCTGTGGTGCTAGCATCAGTCAGACCATTTAAAAATAAGTCTGTGAGTTTCTGTTAGCATTTTGGAAGATCTATGATTTCCTCATCACATTGGCATTTTCTGTTTGGTGCATCCCTATTTCCGCTCAGATCTGGTTCAGTAGGCTTGTGCTCGAAGCCTTCCTCGTTTCTCTGGGGCCCCAGTGTTTTGTCAGACTCATCCGTCCATGGTTACGGCTTTCTGATAGACCCCCTGCCCCACCTCCAAGTGGGAAGGGCCTCTCAAGTCTCTGTTCTGTACCTAAGTAAGGATCACATTGCAGTTGATTGTACAGCCTCCGCTGGAAGCCAACCCCTTCCCCAGGCAGCACCTCCTCTCTGGTCAGTCATCTGGTGCTGGCAGCACATCTAAATTTGTATGCAGCTTTGACTCCATTTTCCCTTGTCCAGCCCTCTAGGGTGAGACAGGACAGATGGAATCTCTCTTCACAGCCATCAGCTCATCTCTCCAGCCTGCATGGCATGGACTTGGGGCCCTCCACCATCCTAGCTGCTCTCTGCATGAGCTCCACATTATCTAGTCAGTCTCCTTACTAAAATGTGCTACCCAAAAGTTTATTGCACAGGGCACATGACCAAGGACTGTCAGTCATCTCATGTAGTCCTGGAGGTCTTCCCTCTCCCTCTCACTTCCTTATTCCTGTCTATTGGCTCCGTCCTGGTGACACAGACTCCTTGGCCACCCTTTCCAGCACGGCTGGCACTTTTCCTTATACCCCCACTTACCGGTTCTGGTGGGGGAGTCAAATACTCCTCACCAAACGTCGGACACGGTAACAGCGATGTTGTGTGATGACCAGCTATGAGTAACTTGGCTCTTCTCACCAATACAGTGATCCAAGACAGTTCCAAAGGACTCATGATAGAAAATGCCATCCACATCCAGAAAAAGAACTGTGCAGACAGAAGCAGAGTTTTTTCACTTTATTTTTTGTGTGTTTTCTTTCCTTTTGGTCTGTTTCTTCTCTCACAATATGACTAATATGGAAAAAACAAACAAACCAAAAAACACCCCCCAAATAGTCCTCACTTCTTCTTGCCTCTCCCAGACTTCTCCCTCCACACCCACCACCATGGTTGTGGACTTCCAAACTTGTGTTTGGTCATTCCATCTTTGCTTGTACCTTTTGGCCCCTAAGCCTGCCCACCTCTTTTTGACTGGTCACGCTTCCTATGTGTGAATATCCCCTAAGGCCCACTCTTCATCAGTTTTCATGGATTCAATTATCTCCATGTATACCATTCCCAAACTGTTTATCCAGCCCTAACTTCTCTGCCACCTGCAACTGCTTAATGGGTACCTCAGACCCAGCATGGCCAAGATGGAGCTCATTACTTTTTACTCCCAAACCCTCTCGTCTGCCTCACTTTGCTGTCACTGTATAGGTCGCCCCCAGACTAGAAGTCATCCTGGACCCCTCACCCTCTCATCCCATCCAATATGATGCCAGGGCCTGTTGATTTCACCTCTGCAACATCTCTCAAATTTGTCCCCTTCTCTCTGACACTGCTATCACTCTGGTACAAACCCTCATCCCCTCAGACCTGGACTTTGGCCATAGCCTGGGAGCCTGCCTGTCTCCAGTCTCTCCCCACTCCAGTCCATCCTCCATTCAGTGACCAAAGCCAGGTCTGACCATGTCCCCCCTCTGCTCAGTAAACTCCAGCAGCATTTCTCCCATCTTACTCCTGACTCCCCTCCTGTACTCTGTAGCACAGTGTCACTGTCCTCTTGGCTGTCCCTGCACCACATACTCCATCCAAGGCTAGACTTGGAGTCCAGCAGGTTCATGTGTCCCCATCGACACCCCTCTGACACCCCCTTTGATGCCCCTATGATGCCCACTCTGATGCCCCTTTGTGATGTCCCCTGCAGCCCTGTGCCAGGTGCTTAACCTGCAGAAGCGAGTAGGCCTCAGGGAAGGGAGTTGCCCTAGATGCTCCCCCAGATGAACTCACCATATTGGACTTAGTCTTTGCCACAGCTGGACCAAAGAGCAATTTAAGGTCCTAAGATTCAGAAGAAAGGGGGCCTTCAGAGGCCAGCCGCTAAGGAGACTGAGGCTCCAAGGCCAGTCCACTTCCACCTCTGCCATCCCGTTGCTGTGCAGGACCATACTTTGCCAGGTCTTCAAAGCTCTCTGCAATCCGGCCCTGCCTAACTTCTCAGCCTGGTCCTGTGTGGTGAATAATAGTAATGAGTGAAGGAACAATCCGACCTATATGATTTATTAGCAAAGCAGGAATAACAAAGGGTGCAGTGAATAAAGGATCAGGCTTGGAATCAAGAAGGGTCTTCATCCTGAATTCAGATCTGGCCTCAGACACTTCATAGATGTGTGACCCTGGGCAAGTCACTTAACTCTGCCTGCCTCAGTTTCCCCATCTGTTAAATGAGCTGGAGAAGGAAACGGCAAACCAAGAAAACCCCAAATGGGGCCGTGGAGTCAGGCACGACTGAATAGCAGCAGTGAGAAAGCAAAACAGGTGTGTAATAAATGGGTCAGTGGGCTCCCAGTCAGTCCAGAGACACTGAATACAGAGTGAGATGAGTTTTTATGTATTACAAACAATCAAATGAGATCAATTAATTCAAATAAATTAAGCAGGCTACAACATCAGGTAAGCTGGTTGCTAATTGGCAGAAAGCTTAGGGACTTTGTAATTGGGAGGGGGAGAATGAACAGGTGCAGTTCCCTGGGATCACAAGAAGCTTTGTGTGTCTGTATTCATTCTAAGGAACATGGAAGTAGCAATCAGTGGCCAGCACAGGGCTAATTGTCCGATAAGACTTGGGTCACAGTCTTTGGATCTCATTGGGTTTCTGGTCAGCATAAGCCAAGTCCTTAGTTAAGGGGCTCTAAGCTGCAGGTAGAGGGGGTCCAGCTTCCCAGCCACGAAGGGCTAGTTTCAAACAAAGCAGTAAAGTTTTCTCTCACTTCCCACAATTGCATAAAGTTTTCTCACGAGACAGAAATTGAATAGAAGTGAACTGAGAATTGAGTCCCAAGTGTGGCTCATTCTGTTCTGCCAGTTCTCCCTTTAGATGCATCTCAGGGGAATGTGCTGGCCCATTGCCCCATGAGTCACTTATCTGGAAGCCAGATCTGTATGGTTTTTCATATGTTCATCCTTAGAGGGCTCACAATGGACTCATTTTGAGAGGAGAGATTTGCATGTCCCCAAGGAAACCAAGCAAAGTGAGCATCATGAAACAAAAGGCCAAAGCAATACGATGATGATCACCAATGTTAAATAACACCAAGTCTCTCTGTATCCTAGTAACATACTCCCAATGTCCATTAATGCTCGAGCATTTTGTCTTAAGGTCCAGATGTTCTACGTCGTTGTCTGGACCTCGAAAATACCTTCTCTTGGATGTTCTGGGCTAGGCCTCGTTCTCAGGGCAGCTGAAAGGGGCTCTGCCTCTCTGGTTCCAGATCACTTGTAGAGATTCCTAGGGAACTCTGCTAGCAACAAGACTTAGCACTTATTCTGTGCTAAGCGTTTTATAATTATTATCTCATTAGATTCTGCTGGGAGGTAGGTCCTCTTCTTATTCCCGTTTTATTGTTAAAGAAACTGAGGCTGACAGGGTTAAACGACTTGCCCAGAGTCACACAGCTAGTAAGTGTCCAAACCCACATTTGAACTTGGATCTTCTAGGCCTGGTGCTCTATCCACTTTACCACCACCTGCCTAGCTGCCTGCTTCTAATTTACCTAAAACATTCTAGTATATAAAGCTTTGAAAGTTCTGCTTCAGCCTTCCCAAAAGACATTTCTAGTTCCTGGTCACCTCCCCCCCCCCCCCCCCCATCATTGTGGATCTCTGTCCTCATCCAGAGCAGGGTTTGGGCCCAGGTTACAGGGTGGGGGTGGGGGTTCTCTTGGGCTCTTTTTTACTTTAAATCAGCCTGTCCATACCTTAATTGAATTTTACTCATTCCTAAGTTGTGCCCTCGTTTAAACAACGTTTTCTCTTTTTGTGATTAAGAAAAGGTTAATAAGAGGTAGCTATTTAAGTTTTAGATAAATTTAGAAATGCAAAATGCATACCTATTTTTTTTTTCACTCCAGAATTACTTGCAAACTAGCTGCTTCCTGTCTCTATTGTTCTGTGGCCTGGGATAGCCTCTGTCTGTTACCTTTTGGCTTATTTCTCATTGCCAGGGAGCTTTCCCAGATACCCTGCAGCACTTTGCCTTGCTTCTCCCCCCATGAGCTTAGAATCCTAGGCCCAAATGTGCCCAGTGGGGATTTATGGACTGAATGACTGGGGTCTAGGCCCCAGACACGTTCTTCTGGCTTTTCCTGCAATTCTGCACTGATGAAGGTGTACAGAGGAAAGCAGGTGAAACTTCATTCATCCATTTGGTTGTAATGAGTTTTTAAAAGTGTCAAGGGGATGGAAAGCGCCATTGAACCAAAAGGTGTTTTTGTGTCCCCTGACAATTATAGTCTACTAGGACCTTCCTTCCCTTTCCATAGTCCTGTGGAGAAACAAGGTGTTGAACAGGACGCATTTTCCCTAAAGAAATGCTAAGGAGTCCAAATTGGCAAAGCTTTGAGGAACCAAGCCTCCAATTTAGGACCCAGTGGAGGGTCCTCAAGTGAAGGACACTAAGTATAGGAGGAGCAGGAGTGGAGCTGGGGAGCAAAGCTTGTAACCGACAGGCCTGCTGAGGAGCAGGAAGGCCCTACCTTTGGGTGTGAGGCCTGTGTCACACCTGTTGGCTGTGACCATAGGCAAATCCCAGTTAGTCGGTGTCCCTGGAAATGCTCCCAGACTGCAAGGAATTTAGCCACCTTGAGGATTCTGAATGTGGTCCAGAGCAGGCAGGTGAAGCAGGATCCAAGGCCAGCAAAGAAGAAAGCTGAGGAGCACCTTTGGTGTCTTGGACACATTGGGCTGGTTTGTGCCAAGTTTGGGGTTCTGGGAGTGACGCTGTGATGATTGAAATGAAGGTTAACTGAAGCAACAAAGTTCCAAGTACATTCAGTCTATGAGTCAGGCTAGCAGTTACCAATAAAAGAAGTCTTTAGCTCCTCAGCAAGCCAAAAGACCCTGAGTGAAGGCTGACAGGTTGTTTTTATGGATAAAAGGAGAAGCATCCCAAAACTAGGAGCAGCATCTTAGATGGGGGAAACAGTCCACTTGATTACAAAGTCAGAAGGATCATAGATGTGAGAAAGAATACAGTCAGTTGGAAATCAAGAGTGTGGGGCAGGCAACAACCTCCTTCCGTCTTGTCACTAGGAAAGCCTGACTGATGAGTCCACCTGCAAGAAGAGCTAATGGTATATAGATAACATTTCTTCTAATTGGTCAAAGACAGCTAGTGGTATAGGGATAACAGGTTTCTTTAACTCGCAGAAAAAGTCGTGTGACTTAGGCGGTTAGGTGAAACAGGAGAATCACTTCTAAAAATGGAGACAACTCCAAGGAGGGGAAGAATTGAGAGCCTAGCCCCACTTCTCCACATGGTTCCACCTAAAATTTCCCTTGGAAAACCAAGATGTTTGGTTTTGTTATGAAAGAGTCATGGGAGAGGAGCTATGGAGTGTGGGAATGTTGCTTATTCAGTCAGCTCTTTCTGTCTTGTAGAAAAACGTCGTCAGTTTGAAATGAAGAGAAAACTTCACTACAATGAAGGACTCAACATTAAGCTGGCGAGGCAGCTCATCTCCAGAGAGCTTCGGGGAGACGAAGATGATGAAGATGAGGATGACGACAGCGAAAAGAGTGAGTCTGGCCATTTAGAGTGCAAAGCCACTGAGGCACCCGGCCAAGGGGAGCTCTTGGTAGCCATCGCCCCCATGTGGAGGGGGGGGGTGGGCTGAGATGTGCCCCTGACCACTGGCCCTCAGGGTGGGGAGATTCAGTCTTGTGAAGTTTCCAAATACACTGGTGGGCTCTTTGGAGACCCAGTACTGAATGTGCACAGATGGCTGTGGGGTTGGTCACTTGAGAGTCAAGGTTTGTTGTCTGTCACTAACGGCTGGTGTCTAGAATGCACTTGATGGGAATGGGAAGTTGTGCTTTTTTAAAATTTAGAAATGATGAGACCCAGGTCGCCAAGCACATCTTGCTTATCAGACTTCCCGTAGGAAACTGCAGAACAGAAGATGAGCCTCGTGTCTATGAGAGTCAGTTGAGATGTTAAGTGAAGGGGGTCTATTCGTGGCCAGTGAGCCTGCTCTGACCCATGGTCAGTGTGTGCCCAGGGACATCGCTCCTCAGTGGGGGCTCCTGGAGGGAAGCTGTGTGTCTGTAAGCGCCCCCCCAGGTGGCGTCAGGGATCCACCTTCCCAGCAGGGACCTTGGGGGCCAGAGGTCTCCCCCGTTGTTCTCAAACTGCATGTGCTGTTGTTCTTGTCCATCTTCTATCCCACTTCTTCACGTTGTCTTAAATGGGGTCTTTGGCCTTCATTTTATCACACCCAGAGGATGCCAAGGTTTTCCCTGTATCATCTTGTTGAGGGCTGGTCTATTCTTCTCAGTGTTTCCTTCATAATCTTGGTCATATTTCCTTTTGGCTTCATTCTGGCAGGCAGCAAACCCCTGCGTTGGCCCTGTGCTGTTAAAGGGTTCTGCAGGGACACAGTGTGGGACTTGGGGTCACACTCCTGCCTCAGATGCTTCCTGGCTGTGTGACTGTGGACAAGTCACTTCAGCTCGCCTGCCAGCTATAAAAGGAAGATGCTAACACCTCTCCCAGGGTGGTCGTGAGGACCAAATGCTAAAACGCTCAGCCCCATACCTGGCACACGGCATTTGCTTCATCCATTTAGAACTAGAAGAGTCCTTAGAGGCCCTTGAGTTTGGCCCCCTCCTTCATTTTACAACTGAGGAAACTGAGGAATGGGAAGCTTCATTGGCTTGCCCGAGGTCACAGACACCATGTGCCTGAGGGCGGCTTTGGATTCACTCAGCTTGTCCTGACTCCACGTCTGGTGTATTACTCATTGTGTCCTGCTGGAAAGTTTATTTTGTGTCTCAGAATTAGCGAGTGTGTGACCCCTCTCTTTTCTTACCTTTCAGGGGAGAGTTGGACACACCTCAGTTCTCATGTTTTATATCTTAGAGGGGTTTCCTTTGCCACCTGGCCCTCCCCATGCGCTGGCTGACTTTGAGGCGCGGTGGTGGTGCGGGGGGGATCCTTTGTGGATCTTCTCTGTCCCTGTTGGCTAGCCCAGGTAGCAGCTGTGACCATGTCCACCAGTAACAGTTGGTCTCGTTACTGTCCTTTGTATGTTTCACAGGACCTGGTGGGAGCAGCGAGCGCCAGGGCCAGTCAGATGTTCCCTAGAAGAGTTTGGGGTAGCGGCTCCAGACCTCTGCTCCTTCACTGCTTCACGGTCTCTGCACTTCACAACTTAGGTGTCGAAATGAATATTGAGCATATTGCCAAGAGTATTAAGGGTAACATGAGAGAGAGAGACTGCTGGATGAGGCAGAAAAGGCAGCGGAGAAGACCTTGCTCCTAGTGTTTGCCTCAGAAGACTCATGTTCACACTGGCGTTTCCAAATGGCCTTCCTTTCCTAAGAACACTGGTTAGTTTGTATAGCATTTTATCACTTTGTATGCTTTCAGAGTTCAATGGTAGCTGTTTGTTGTTAATTTATTTGCTACAGTTCAAGAGGTGGTATATCACGCATAAAGTTTTTAAAAATTCAAATGATAATAGCAAGTAACAGGTTGATAAAATCTCATCCTGATTAAGGAATAATAACCTTTTTTTTAATTGAAAAAAAAGGGATTCTTTTAGCAGAAGCTCTTCTGTAGCTCTACCTGATCTAGCAACTTTAAAATTCTTACATTTTTCCTTTAGACCTTGAAAGGAAAGCCTGGAATTTTTTGTCTCTTCCAAAGGAGCTGTTTTCCCAGAAGCTTTTTGAAGTTCGGTTTGCACTAACCCCTGGCCTTCTACCCTTTTGTACGCTCAATGGGCAGATTTGAATCTGGTTTTTTTGAGTGGATACAACCCAGCAATATCCCCACCCATTCCATGCCTACCCCCATTAACAACCCACCACATACACATAATCAGCAGGTCCTTGAGATTCGATTTTCAATGTGGTAGGAACTGGCCTTACGTAGATGGCTCAAACGCTCACCATTATCCTAACATGTGTAACCACAATGGCTGATTAGGGCTTCTGGTCCATTTAGGCAACAGGTGGCGCTGTCTTCAGTAATGACAGTCTTCACAAGAAAATAACTCGAGAGTTTACCTGAAAAAATTAATTGTGTTCTTCCTCCACTTTGGGGAATTTGAGTTTTTTTTTTACTTGATTAGCCCCTAGGAAATCCAAACTGCATTGATTTGCATGACTAGAGAGGATTGTGTAACGTGATCTGGTATAATTCCCAGACTGTGCTCAGTCTCCACATGAGACAAGTGTCACTAGAGCCCGCTTCAAGAGTTAACACTAAAGCCAAAGGTGCTCTCATCTTCTGAGGTCGAAATACGCGAGTTTTCTCGGAAGTGGAGTTTAAATCCAGTATGTTTTTGGCCCAGTGACAGCTTCATTTGTAGTCGAGTATCTAGAGGTTAAATTTGAGCCTTTTGAAAGCAGATTTTCCATTATATGGATCTACTTTTACAATTTTTTGTGTCTCTTGTATATATGAAATAACTTTATTGAGCAGCTTGACTATCGAAACATCAGTGTCTAAGTCAATAAAACAGTAAAAAAAGACTGGTCGCCATTGGAAAAAATGTGATACTTCTTTTAAACATTTTATGAAACAGATATTTTTTTACAGTGAGAATCCAGATAAGATCCTTGTTGCTGTAATCAATGGAAGTCTTGCTGGGATAACTTCCCACTGCTTGTGCCCTCCTTCCTTCCTTCAATATAGTGATGTTACCCTTTTCTAAAGCATTCTAGCTTTGGGGGGAAGGAGGGGGAGTGCCAGAGTGAGGGATCCCTATCCTTTATCTCTGTTTTGTGTTCTGAAGGTTTTGGCAGGGGGTTGTTTTTGAAAATATCAAAGTTCATATATGTATATATATATACATACACATATAAAAACAGCTGCTCTTTGGAAACTTGATGTAAAGAAAGTTCTTGGGGCTAAATATTAGATGACACTTGGCTGCTCTTTATCAAGGCTGAGATTCTTTCCTAGAAGCTCTAGGTTTGCAAAGGTAATTGGAAAACCACTTTATTCTTACCCCAGTCTTCCAAATTTAAGCACACAGATAAACTTTATTCTATCTGTCTAGTACTTGGAATGTGTATAGTTATGAAATATGTCAGGACAAAGCTTGGCCTCGTAGTTTCATGAAGAAGGGACATGTTTTCCTGATGCCCACAAATTGCTATTACAAAGTTAGCGTCTGAAAAAATACCTGATTGTAAATGTACAAAACAAATGACTAAATAAAATTCAAAAGACTTCTAATTTTCTTGATTTTTTTTTACCTTGCACGTAATAGACTCTTAAAAAATACTTGTTTAACTTACTTGGAAAGAAAAGGAAAAATTGATGTTTTTCTTAGGCTCTAAATGTAGATAATGTTTTTCATTTCAGTTGACGTATTAAATAGGATCGTAACAATACAATCAATGGACATGCAGATACTTGTAGATGATTTGGCCTTTCTTTTGCCCAGTTGGGTGCTAGCCCTAGCCACCTTTGGTTCTCTCTGATGCAGGGCCTTGAGACTGGTCTCTGTGCAGCTGGACTAAACATCCAAAAAAAAGACATATGCGATATCCCAAAGTGGTTCCCCACCACTTCGAAGGAGAGTCAAGAGCAGGCCCTCTAGGTCCTCAGGTGCTACCCTTTGAATCCAAACTTCACAGATCCCCTTCATAAAAGGATTTATCCTGTAAAACTTAGACTCGGAAGGCCGTACCCAATGACCTAGAAGGCCACATGTGAGTTCGAGGCTGCAGGTTCCCCACCCCTGGTCAAGAGTATTCATTTGAGGGAGAGAAGGGGACTTGGCAGTCCCATCTCTAGGGTCATTCTGATTCCAGTGTTCAGTTCCATCGCATCGAGTCTTTCCATTTACACTGGTAGAGATGCAGAGATCTCTTAATTGCCAAATCTGATGGCCTTTTCTCAGTCTATTTTCTTCACACTGTTGACCACTTCCTCCTGGATACTGTTGTGTGTGTGTGTGTGTGTATGAGACAGACAGACACATTGCCCTTCTAGTTTTCCTTACTAGCTCATCATCCATAGCATACCTTTTGTCTATCGTTGTTCCCCAAGGCTCTGACCTAGGCCCTTTTCTGTTCTCTTGTTGAATCCCCCTTCCTTCTCATCCTCTTCCTCATCTAGCTAACACATCTGAGGTCCAGCAACTCCAGCCCAAGGATTGAAACTCATCTGTCCTATCATTCCCAGTGCCTGAGATCTAGTATCTTTTTTCCTGAGCCCCTCTTGCCTAGACTTTGTTCGTTTGTGCCCGTGGGTGCCTTGTTAGCCTCAAGTGTTTCCTTGTGTAAACACAAGGGTGCAGTGGGGCCAAGATGGAAGATTGAAGTGAGTATTTTTGCTGAGCTCTCCCAATAGACCCTTCTGGACAACTTTCAAAAATGTGGAAGAACAACTTCTTAGAAGGAAAACCAACAAAAAGTCAAAGTGAGTCCTTTTTCCAGCCCAAGGAAGCTTCTGAGGACAAAGAGAGAGGTCTGTAGATACTGTAGGAGCTGGCTGGAAGTGTGGTGCAGCGGAAGTGACACCAATCATGGGCCATAAAGGCGGTGTGAGCAGCAGCAGAAGCAATGCCTTGAGATGGTGAGGAGACTGAGTACTTGGTCAGAAAGAAATTCCAGGGGACTCCCATATTAGCACTAGACAAGGGGTTTGATGCCATTTGGCAGCTCTGCCTCCCATTACCTCTCACTGGGGCTTCTGGACAGAGGTGATTATGGTTGTGTGGGAGCAGGATCCCTACCTTGGTTAGCACCAGAGTGCCAATCAGGTGAGTGACCAAAATTCTTCCTGGATCACACCACCTTGGAATTACCAAAAACTTTCAGCTGAAAGAAATAAAAGACAAAATGCCTAGAAATAGGCAGAGCCTAACTCCAACCTAAGGTTTAAAGTTAAGAAAAACTGAGCAAATGACAAAAAACCTTGATCATTAAAAGCTACAATGGTGACAAGGAAGCACAAGACAAACTCAGGAGAAGACATTAATGTGAAAACAGTTACAAGCAAAGCCTCCAAGAAAAAATGCAGATTGGACACAGGCCCAGCAAGAATTCTTAGAAAAGCTAAAGAAAGACTTTTTAAAAAATCAGAGTGGTAGAGGAAAAAATGGGAAAAGAAATGAGTAATGCAAGAAAATTATGAAAAAGAGAACATCTTGGTAAAAGAGGCACCAAAAAAACCCTTAAATCCTTAAAAAGTCAGAATTGGCTGAATGATAAAAGGTATAAAACCTAACTGAAAAGAGTAATTAGAACTGGGCAAGTGTAAGCTAATGACTTTCCAAGATATCAAGAAATGAAGCAGAGTCATGAGAATGAAAAAATAGAAGAAGAAACGAAATACCAGAAAAACAACTGATGTAGCAAATAGGAGAGACAGTCTGGGAATCACTGAAATAAAAGCCAAGATAAAGAGCCTAGAAATCATGTTTAAAGAAAAATTGTTGATATCTTGGAATCAAAGAGCAAAGCTGAAATAGAAGGAATCTACTGATCACCTCTGGAAAGAGATCCCCAAAGAAAAACTTCCAGGAAAATTAAAGTCCAGAACTCCCAAGTGAAGGAGAAAATGTTGCAAGCAGCCAGAAAGACAGAATTCAAATGCCGTGGAGCCACAGTAAGAATCACATGAAATTTAAATGTTACCACTATAAAGGGGTGGAAGGCTTGGACTGTGATATTCTGGAAGGCAAAGGAGTTGGGATTACAACCAAGAATAAACCATCCAGCAAGACAATGTAACCCTACCCAGGGGGTGGGGGCATGAACATTTAATGAAATCAAGGACTTAAAGTCCAACCAAATTCATTGTATGGCACAGGGAGAACAAAAACAAACAAAAACAAAAATAGACCAATTTCCCTACCGAATATTGATACAAACATTTCAAATAAAGCCAGCAAAGAGATTATTGTACAACCATATATCACAAAGATAATACACTATGACCAAGTTGGGTTTATACCAGGACTGCAGGGCTGGTTCAATATTAGGAAAACGATAAGCATAATTGACCAAATCAATTAACAAAAACAACAAAAATCATATGATTATGTCAATAGATGTAAAACATGTCCATGATAAAGTCCTAATTGCTTTTAGCATCACTGGCCAATCTGCCCCTCTCCCCTCCTAACTTCTCTACCACTGTGACGGGCAACACCCTCTTCCGAGATCCTCAGGCTCTCATCCTCCAGCATGGTGCCAAGTCTGTCAATTTCAGCTCCGCAACATTTTTTTTAAGTTTTTTTATTTTATTTTACCAAAACACAAATACAAAATAGAGAAAAGAAACAAAAACAAATCATAAACTTAAATATTGAAACAAATATAAGAAAAAAAGCATGTCATGTGCATAGCAGAACATAGGAGAGGATTCAAAATATGTAACAATAAATTTTCATTTCAAGAAAGCTTGTGTGATAAATAATACACCTCGTGTTGAGAATTGTCCATCTTTTTGCTTCCTTGTGTTTTCTTTTGTTCTCTGCTGTGCACTTTTTAACTTTGTTCTTTTTTTTCTCTTCCCCCACCCCCCAGAAGGCTACAATATAATTTAGATATTTCTTGACATATACATACACATACACATACATACACTTATACATATATACATGCATATATAGACATATACTTTCCCAAACATAATCTACTGATCTTTGTTTTTGATGTTTGTACATCTTTTGTTTCCTTCCTGCCTCCTCTACTTTACTTCTACCTGCTACATGGCCTTTCTATTACTTGCCTATCCCCCTCCTCCACCAACCACCCTGTCCTCCTATTACTTGCCTTCCCCCCTCCAAGGATCCCTCCCCTGTCCCCCCATTCCCATTAATCTAAACATCCTTTATCTATTCCCTTATTCTTCCCTCTAAAAATCCCTCCCTTGTCCTCTCCTCCCACACTAAACCCCTACCATTTTATTCTTTCTAAATTTAGAAGACTTTTATACTTTTCTAAATACATATGTATTTTTCCCTCTTAAACCCATTCCTGATGAAAGTAGGTTACCAGAACTACCAGCCCTCCTCCCCATCTAAATCCTCTGTATCCTTTCTTCTTGCACCTTTTGTATTAAATAGTTACTGTTTTTAGTTGTTTCTAAATGGTTTTACTTTTTAAATTCTATCATAGGTTTATCCCCCTCTTTCTTAGGAGCGTGACAATTATTAATAAGAATGTTAGACATACATTTTACATTATATAAAAAGTACGCAGTCTGTTCTTATGAAACCCTTATAGTCAGTCTTTGGTGTGTACCTTATGTTTCTCTTGGTTCTTGTATATCAAATCTTCTATTAAGTTGAGGAGTTTTTTTTAACAAAGTCTTGAAAGTCTGGGGGTTTGTCAAATGTCCATTTTTTTTCCCTTCAAGATAATACTGAAATTTGAAGGGTATGATATTTTCTGCTGGAGTCCCAGGTCTTTTGCTCTTTGATACAAAGTGTTCCAAGACCTGTGGTCCTTTAATGTCTCTGTTGCTAGGTCTTGTGTAATTCTAATTGTGGCGCCATCATATTTAAATTGTTTTAATCTTGATGCTTTTAATATTTTATCCTGGCGCTGGGGGCTGTGGAATTTGACTATGATATTCCTCATAGGATCTCTTGTAAGTGGTGTGCGATGGATTTTTTCTATTTCTACTTCCCTGCCTTGTTCTGATGCTTCAGGACAATTTCCTTTAATTATTTCTTGTATTATTGTATCAAGATTCTGTGTTTGGTCATACTTTTCAGTTAATCTGATTATTTTTATATTTTCTCTAACTCTTCCTTTCTTTCTATTCTCTAAATCTGTTGTTTTTCTTATAAGATGTTTCACTTTTTTTTCATTATTCATATTTTGTTTAATTATTTCGTGATCTCTTATAATTTCACTGGCTTCACTTTGCCCAAGTCTCATTTTCAAGGTGTCATTTTCCTCCTTGAGATTCTAGGTCTCCTTTTCTAATTGGTTGACTTTCCTTTCGTAACCTTCTTGTTTTTCTTGGATTATTTTTATTTTTTTTTTTTTAGTTTTTCCTCCATCTCTGTCATTTGATTTTTAAAGTCTTTTTCAGATCTTCTATAAATTATTTTTGGGCAAGTGACCGTTTGACATTGCTCTTTGGGGGTTTCTTTACTTCAGTATCCTCTGAAGATGAACCCCGGTCATCTCTATTCCTGTAATAGGTTTCTACGGTTGGATTCTTTCTCCTTTGCCTGTGCAGTTTTTTTTTTGTTTGTTTGTTTGTTTTTGTTTTTTTGTAGTAATACTTTTAGCCTGGAGTATGGGAACTGGTGCCTCTTGCCCCAGATCTTTAGTTCTCTCCTCTAGCCTGTAACCAAAACCAAACCTCCAACGTCCCGTAAGTGCCCACAGCCAGGGGCTTTCTACCCCAGTGCTTCTGCACTCACCCGGCATGTGCTGGTTCCTTCTTGCCCCCACCACTCCTCGCAACACAGCTGAGTCTGGCGTTCTTTGTCAGCTGAGGTTCCCGCAGTCTTCCTGGGCTCAAACGCACAACTCCCCTCACTATCCTGAGGTGAAAAGTTCCAGTGGCTGGGGTCGAGGTAGCCTCTCTGACCAACTAACCCTGGGGCTTGCTGCTACTTCTTTACTGTGGCTTCCCAGCTTGTTAAAACTGGAGTTGTTTACTCCTCTCCAGGACCAAACCTAGTCCTGGGGTTTTTCTTCAGATCTTCTTAAACTATTCGAGGATAGATTCTTTGTCTCCACCCACACTTTGTTTGCCCTAAGGTGCTATTTTAACTCTTTCGTTGGGGAAAATCTTGAGAGCTTGGAGTTTTCTGACCTACTCCTCCATCTTCCGCAGAATCCTCTCCCTGCAACATTTTTTTGTCATTTCACCTTTGCAGCCTATCTCACTGCCCTTCTTTCCTCTGATACTTCCCCAACCCTGGTGCAGGATCTCATCACCTCACACCTGGATGGACTCCAGTCACAGTTCCAGAGCAGAAAAGGCTGCTGGTAGAGTAGCAAACACACCTCCCCTTAGATCATAGCACCTTGGAAGAATGGAAAACTTACAGACCCCCAGAACTAACTCTAAAAACAACTACACAAAAAACTTGAAACTTGGGATGGTGCCTCCTGCAGCCTGGGTGCAGAACCCAACTTTAATACCAAACTAAAAATCAAGAAATAGGCTGGAAAAACGAGCAACAACAACCAAAAAATCCTGACCGTAGAAAGTTACTATGGTGACAGGGAAGATCAAAACAAACTCAGAAGTCAAAGCTACTACATCCAAAGCCTCAAAGAAAAAATGTGAATTGGTCTCAGGCTTTGTAAAGGAGTTTTAAACTCAGAAAGGTAGAAGAAAAATCCGCAAAATAAGAGTGATGCAAGAAAATCAAGAAAACAGAGTCAACAGTTTGGTGAAAAAGCACGCGCGCACACATGAAAGTTAACACCTTAAACAACCAGAATGGGCCAAATGGTAAAAGAAGCACACAAATCCAGTAAAGAGGAAAACACCTTAAAAATCAGAATTGGTCAAATGGAAAAGGAGGTGCAGAAGCTTACTAAAGAAAGTAATTCCTTAAAAATAGAACTGGGCAAGTGGAAGCTAATGACTCCGTGAGATGTCAAGAAAAAAAAAGAATGAGAAAAAATAGAAGAAAATGTGAAATATCCTATTGGAAACATGACTGACCTGGAAAACAGAGGAGAGATAGTTTAAGAATTATTGGACTACCTGAAAGCCATGATGAAAAAAATAGCCTACACATCATATTTCAGAAAGCTGCTCTGATATTCTAGAACCAGAGGGTAAAACAGAAATGGAAAGAACCCACCGTTCACCTTCTGAAAGAGATCCCAAAATGGAAACTCCCAGGAATAGCATAGCCAAATTCCAGAGCTCCCAGGTCAAGGAGAATAATTTGAGCAGCCAGACAATTCTCACAAGCCGCAGTCAGGATAACACAAGGTTTGGGAGGTTTAGGGCTTGGCATATGACATTCCAGAGGGCAAAGGAGCTAGGGTTACAAACAAGAGTCACCTACCCAGCAAAACCGAGTATAATCCTTCAAGGAGAAAATAGATATTCAGTGGAATAGAGGACTTCGAAGCATTCCTGATGAGAAGACCGGAGCTGAATAAAACACCTGACTTTAAAATACAAGACTCAAAAGAAGCATAAAAAAGTTAAGAGGAAAGGTTAATCATGAGGGGTTCAGCAAGGTTAAAGGTTTACATTCCTATGTGATACTTGTAACTCCTCATAATCTCATCTTTATTAAGGCAGTTAGAAGGAGTCCACATAGAGGGCACAGGTGTGAGTTGAATATGATGGGATGATTATCTTAAAAAACAAAATCATGGTGTGACACAGGAATGCACTGGGAGAGGTAGGATGGGGTAAATTATTTCAGAAGTGTGAAAGAGCTTTCAGGGTGGATGAGAAGACGAGAGGGTGGTGGGCAACACTAGAACCTTACTCTCATTGGAATCGTCTCTGAGAATCACATACACACTCGGTTGGGCTATAGAGATCTACTGTACCCTACAGGAAGTAAGAGGGGAAGGAGATAATAAAAGGGGTGGGGGTGGGGGTGCTGATAGAAGGGAGGTTGGGTTGGGGAAGTACTCCCAATGACGCCCAGACCCAAGCCCTTTTGGACACGTGCTTTCCTGGAGATGCTCCATCTTATAGCAGTCCCAAAGGTCAGGAGGCTGTGACGCCAGGGCCTTGTGGGATTCACCATCCCAGTGTTAGTTCCAAACGTGCAGGGAGGGCTTAATTTCTTGCCTTGTATTCCCAGCACATAGAGTAGGTGTTTAATCAGCTTTTTGATTGAGGGCCTCTCTGATACCTGCAGAATATAAAAAGGCCCAGAAGAAGATGACGTGTTGAGAGGATGCTCAATGGCGCTTTCCAGGAGGACTTGAACAAGAATAATTTTGGATGAGGGGACAAGGATTGTGTGGGTTCTCCCCATGTCCTAGGCCATTCCAACTGCTCTGGAACTTCAAGGCTTTCAATCAACATTATTAAGCACCTACTATGCGCCAGGCACTGTGGGAAGCGCTGGGGATTTGAATTGGAGGGAGAAGGGAAAGGGAGCAGAAGAGTGAGGAGCCCAAGGAAGGTTTTGGGGATCCCCAGCTTTCAGGGCAGATAGAGGTGGCAAGGTCACTACCAAAGTCTCCACTGGACCGAAGGGAAGAATTGGGTAGAGTGGAGGGAAAGCATTATGGATCTGGAAATCAGGCCCCATCTCCTTTCTTCCTTGTCCCCTTCCCACCCTCATTATGCCTGTTTTGCAGAGGTGCCTGGGATACCTCTCTCTTTACAACGTCTCAAGGGCTAATCTGTCTAAAAAGCGATTGTTTCCCGTTTCCCCCTTTCCTCAGCTGATGCTTCTGTCTTCTATATCCTGTGGGTCTGTGTCCCCATCTAAGGAGCCACACAGACTTGGAGTACCAAGGCAGGGGGGAGGAGGGGAAGCTCCTGACAGCTCTCCTCCTGATGGGTGGTCTGGGAAGTTCCTTATTCACACGTCCCTGTTCCACACAGAACAGACTCCAGACCTCCATGCCCCTTACACAGTTGTGTCATTTGGAATTCCTGTCCTATCATGAATAAAGCCTCCTTTGTTCCGGACCTCTTTCTCTGACACTCCATCCATGAACCCTCATTGATAGCTGACTCCCCTGAGCCAACACTCCATCCCTGACCATCAATAGTGCTGGCTGTACCTCCACAGTGATCCTGGAGGGAGAGTCGAGACATTGCCACTTCCAGACTGCCTTTCCCATCATCAACATTTCCCCTAATCCCAATTGTGGTGGCTGTGGTGCACTTGGCCTCCTTTCTCAAGAAAGTCAGCCTCTGGCTCACCATCTCCCCTTCCCTCCTCATCTTGTGCCCTCACTAGGAGACTTGAGATCCACATGGATGCTCTCGAGCCCCCTAAACTCCCAATTCCTACCCTCGCTAAACCTCAGGACCTCCTTTCTTCTAGCTCAGCCACACACAAGGATTGTCCCATGTTGGACCTCACTGTCGCTGATACGTGTCTGCTTCCTCAATCAGCAGTCCTGATGCCACTTACCTGACCACATCCTCCCTTTTGACTCTTCGGTGCCTTGCCCTTCCTCACTCGTTATTCACCCTCATCAAGACCTCCAATCCCAACTCCCCTTTGCACTTCTCAGGCTCTTACCCCAGCTCTGACTTCCCTTCCCTTTCCTGTCTCAGCCTCAGTTAGCTAATTCAGCTTTGCACTATCCCTTGTCCCAGACCTCAGCCTTGGGGTATTCCCAACTTCTGCCTCCTCTCATGTTTACATCCTGCTTAACAGAGCTGGAGGAAGTCCCACAGCTGCACTGACCAGGTACATTATAGATCCAGCAAGGCAGCCCTTTTCGTGTTCTCTATTCCTATCTTGCTCCCCGCAGAAATAGTCCCAAGCCCTCTGTTTCCTCCTTACGTCTCCCACACCTACTTCCTCTTCTCTCCTCTTGCTGAGAATACAGAAGTTGTTCCCCATGCACTCTCCTCTCCTTCCCTTCGTCTTGAAATCCCTTGACATGGTCCCCTATAGTCCCCTCCTTACCGCTAGTCTGAGAAATCCCTCCTCCTTGCCAAGGCTACCCCTCCAAGTCTTCCTCTGATGCCAGCCCCTTCCATCTCCAGCAGACTGTCAGTTCAATTCTTCAGTGTCTCCCTAGCTATTGGTTCCTCCTCTATTGCCTTCAGTCATGCAGCCGACTCCCCTCTTCTTTAAAAGGAAATAAAAACCCATCAGTCAGACTGAGTTGAGGCAAGTGAAGGTGTGACAAAAGTAGGCTGACACAATTTCCTCCAGGGCAAAATGACAATTTATTAACAGTGGCCATCACAGCGAAAAGCCAGGGATTGAGTATGATCAATCCATTAGTTAAGCTAACAATAACCAATAAATGGGGGCAGTGGCCCCTTGCAATGATCAAAAACCCTGAGGGGGCCCCACAGGGTCTTTTAAACCTAGGTGTGTCTTCCTTCTGACTGACCTGACAGGACAGCATTTGGACCTCCCTGGCAAAGGTTAGGCAATCCCGATTGGTGAACATTTTAATGAGCCGGTAAGCTCCTCCTTATTACTTCCTGGTTGGGAGATGGAGGTCTGTAGCCGGAGTGGGCTAGGCTTCAGGTATGGATGATCTCTCCCCTCTGGCAAGTAAAGAATGTTCACTGCTTTATGGGGCAGCTAGGCGGCACCATAGTGCACAGAGCTTAGAATCGGCAAGACTCCTCCTGAGTTCAAATGTGACCTCAGACACTTACAAGCTGTGTGACCCTGGGCAAGTCCCTCAACCCTGCCTGCCTCAGTTCCCTCATCTGTCCAACGAGCTGGAGAAGGAAATGCAAACTGCTCCAGTATCTCTGCCAAATGGGGTCATGAACAACGAATTACTTTGAGACATGGCTGTCTGTAGCAATCCTGGCTAGAAAAACAAAACCATCCCAGTCAGGTTCTCCTTGGTTTGGCCTCCCCCTTGGAGACCGAAGCGCCGCTGATTTCTGACAAGGAGGCAGAAGGACGGGAGAATTGTCCCCTTGGGAGGCTCTGGCTCAAGCTGGTCCTGTGTCTATATGTAAATAGAGGCAAGGGTCCCGGGTGAACAAGCCAGTGCCCAAGGGCTTGACACGATCGCATTACTTGGCCCTGCCTTTAGAGACTGCCTTGTGAGCTACACCAAGAGATGGGATTTTGATAAAATGGGGAAAAGGATAGATTGCGCAGTAACAGTGATCAAATGTCACAGCCTATTATCGATTTTCCTCCCCTGAAGCGATCATCCTCTGTCTCTCCTGCCAGGTTTCTTAGCTCAGGCCCCTGACTTCGTCCTCCGGACCCCCTCAGCTTGGGAATGCTAATGCCCTGAGCTCTGTCACAGAAAACACTTTCCCTTCTGGGCTCCACTCAGCCTTGTGACCCACAGCACATGATTTGGGAGCAGTTGGGCTGGGAGGGGGCCTGGTCCTGGAACAGCAGGGAGGAGCCCCCTTGCCGTGGGCTTCCAGCCCAGCCAATCGGGCTCTACCAGAAGGGAGGAGGCAGTGGAGACATGAGGAGAAAAGTGCCGCTCCCCCTCCCGCCCCCCTCCCCCCGCCCACCTTCTGCTTCATTAGCTCTGACTCCAGCCCATGATTTTCTGGGAGAGGAGATTGTATGGCTGCCCCAGAGTTCTTGTGCCCTGGAGCACATTCATGGAGCTCTGGACTCGGGCTTGTTGCAGGGAAGTTTTGTGTGTGTGTGTTGGGGGGTGGGGTCTGTCAACAGGGACTCCCTCCTCTGATGCAAAGCAAGACCTCATTCCAGTCATACATTCTTTGAGAGCTACTGGAGGCAGTACTTGTCCTGGGTCAAGTATGCGTCCGAGGCAGGACATGAATGATAAAGCACTTATTAAGTGCTTACTGTATACCAGGCAGGCACTGGGCTGAGTTCTGGGGACACCAATATTTTTAAAAGAGATAGTTTCTGTCTTCAAGGAGTGATGATCTAACAAAGGAACATAATCCCGATAGGGAATTGACCAGGGGAGCTTTGTCCTGGGCATGGGGGAAACTGCCCAAAGGGATGCCTGGGTCCAGATGGCTGGATGGGATGGGAAGGGGCAGTGGGGCTGGGAGTTTGGGGCCAGCTGGGGGAGCAGGAGAATTAGCAGCCAGCTGGCAGGCTCTGCTCCTAGGCTGCACTCCGCTATCACCATGGGGAAGGGGGATGGTCTTTGCTCAGGGCTGGGACTGGAGAAGGCAAGAGACCCTAGTGAAGAGGCCAGAGGATGAAGGGAGCTCTCCCTGGCTGCCTCCAGAAACCCTTATCTAAACACCAGCCTCTTATGCCTCCTGCACACAAGCTGCCATCTAGAAGGGATGGAAGTGCCCACGACACCAGAAATGGCAGGTGCTATTGTTTTCAATGCTGGAGCTCATTCCTAATGGAGGTTTTTTTCAGGCAGAGCTGGGGTGGAGTGGGGGGGAGGGTTGCCTGGTGACAGCATCAGAGATTCCCTCACCACCTCTTGGTTCAACCTGCTACACTCTGGTCCCAGCTGCTACTTCAAGGACAGACTAGCTGAGATGAGGCTTTTCAGGGTCAGGCCTTACTCTGGCCAGCAGCAAAGCTTGCTAGGAAGCTTTGTCTTTGGGCAGGATTATCTGGAAAAGAGCAGCTAGGTGGCACCATGGATAGTGTACCTGGCCTAGAGTCAGGAAGACCTGAGTTCAAATCCAGCCTCAGACATCTTCTAGCTAGGTGAGCCTGGGGAAGTCACTTCACCCTCTTTGCCTCAGTTTCCTCATCTGTTGAATGAGCCGGAGAAGGAAATGGCAAACTCCAGTATCTTTGCCAAGAAAACCCCAAATGGGGTCACAGAGTCAGGCACAACTGAACAACCACTAACCTGGAGAAAGGCCTAAGATTCTTGCATCCAGTGGTTTGGGCTCCCACCTCAGGGGCATCTGGATGGTTCTGTATCCATTGTGTGCAGGGGTGGGGGGAAGGGCTGGGTAGTGATCTCTCTAGAATCTCCATTTTTCTGGAATCCCTCTCATTGCAAAGACCAGAGTTCCCCGAGCACCGTTGGTATTTCTACTGAGAATACTAGGCTCACAGGCCTCCGTGAGTGTGCCTCCTATAGATTATTGGCCAATAGATGCAACTAGCTTTTAGCACAGAGCATTGACTAAGTAAGTACGGCTGGTATAAAGCATTTTCTCCACACTGGAGGAACCATCTCCTCTTACACACACAAGGTACAGTGGGCACCCACCTATGGTAGAGAGGACCTTGGCATGTGGCCAAGAGTTCTCAGGAGGTTCCCCTCCATCGAAGCAGCTTAATTCTGGTTCCTAATTCCCTTTGTCAATCACTTCCTATGTACCCTGTATGTTAGCCTGCCCTGTCTAGGTTTGTTTGCATGTCGTTCTGCTCCACTAGATTGTGAGCTCCTTGAGGTTCTAGGGGGCCCTTCCCCGGAATGAATGGGCGCACACTGAAAGCATCCTTCCGACCGCAGCACAGCCAGTGCATGCATGAGCCCACATCTCTGTGGCTGCTTGGAGGGGTAAAGCGAGTCCCTCTTCAGGATCTTGGACACTGCTTCCCTCGTGCTCAGCCTTCCACTAACTCTGGATGGAAGCTAGCTCCCAGACTTCGAGGCAGCTGATATATCAAACCCAGACTCCAGTTTATTCAGTTGTCAGAATGGTCTTCCTAAACCACAGGTCTGACCATATCATGGCCCTGTTGAAGAAACCGCAATGGCTCCCTATTACATTCAGGATCGAATGTTCAAAGCCCTTCAGAACCTAGCCCCTCCTCCTCCTCACCTTTCCAGTCTTCTTACTGCTCACAGCCCAACCCTCCAAGCATTCTCTGATCCAGTGATTCTGACTGCCTTGATTTTCCACAAACAAGATACTACAGACATTTTCACCTGCTGTCCCTCATGCGTGGATTTTTCTCCCTTCTCTCCTCTCCATCCTGGCTCCTTCAGCTTCTTTCAAGTCCCACCTGAACTAGCATCCGGAAGTGCGATGTGTCAGGGGCTCAGAGAACCTCATCATTCCCCACCACCTACTCTTCCGTCCCTTTCTAAGCACCTTGGGCAGCAACAACCTGCCCTGTTGTGCCAGATGTGGGCCCCTCAGATTTCTTCTTTGGTTTGGCCCAGTCTTTCAGCCTACTGAGTTCTCTTTGAATTAGATGTCAATGCAGTGAATTAGTCACTCGTCCCTCTGAGCTGTGTGTCATCTGCACATTCAATGAGAGTGCCAACTGTGCTTTTATCTGTTGGGGTTTTTACCCTGAGGCCCCCAAGGGGTCTGTGGAGAAACTTCAGGGGATCAGTGAACTTGGATGGGAAAACCCAACGTCGTCACTCTCACTGACTTCTAACATTTCCTTCAGTTCCTTTGAAGGAGGGCCCATGATTCACCAGCTGGCTGCTGAAGGGGTCCGGGGCAGTTTCTGACTCTCTTGTTGACTAGGCCCAGCACAGCTATCTGACAACATCCTGCCAGGTTGACACTTAACTGGCAGTGATTACTTTTTTGAGTCTGGCTCTTCAACCTGTTCCAACAACGTCTGATTATGTTGTCATCTTGTCCACAGCTCTTCATTTTTCTATGAGAATTGTAGGCATCAGAGCTCATCCCTTGGGGTCTGCATAGAGCTAGAACTGCCTGGATCAATTCCAGAATGACATGGGTTTTTACATAACCCCAAGCCTCTCACCGGATGCCAGGGGTGAGGGGTGTTGCCCTCTCCACTTCCCCCCCATGATAATGGAGCTGTCTCAGAGGGGATGGGCCAATGGCCATCAATGACTGCCCACTCAGGAGACTTTAAAGGGAGAGAAGCCTGCTCTCACCCTCTTCTTCCCACTCTGACAAGGCTCCTCTGGATTTCCCATGTGAAAGCAAAGGGGACTTCTTCTCCTCCCCCCGCCCCACTTCCCACCTCCCACCTGTGGCATTCTGGTAGTAGCTCAGAAGAGCCAGTGAGAGGGTGGGTTTGTCCAGGTGAGCCTGAGGCTGCCTTTTCAGGTCCCATGAACCTCTCTTGCTTTGTTTTCACCTTCCAGCACAGGTGATCAAACAGGGTTTATGAAAGGTTGTTTTTTCAAGGTATATGTACCCACTGCTGCTGTATTTTCTCCTCTCACTTCTGAACCCTCTGCGATCTGGTTTCCAAGTTCATCACTCAACCAAAACTGACCCTTCCAAAATTGCCAATAACTTTTAAATCTCTCACTCCTCCACCTATCTATAGTACCTGACACTGCTGAACCAAGCCCTCCTTCTGAACCCTCCTGTGGCCCTGGCCAGAGTGCCACCCAGTGGCAACAGTCAAGCTGTTTGGAAAAATAGGCCACCGGTCTGGGGTCGGCCCGAAGGACTGGGTAAGAACACCCAATGCCTGACCTTGCCTCTCACTAACATACAAAGTGAAGGGTTTTTCAAGAGTGGGAAGGGCTAAAGTCGGAGCAATGGTCAGTTTGGCCGTTAGGGTCTTAAATGCCTTTGTCGGATCTCCCCATTCAAGGGTTGTGAGTTGGGGCCCTGGATAGTCATATGGAGGCTAAGCAAAGACCCCAAAACTGGGGATCCAGAGCGGGCAGAATCCTGTCATGCCCAGAAAGGTGCACAGCTATTTCTTTGTAGCAGGTTCAGGGATGGACAATATCACTTATTTCTTTCTGATGTTAGTGAGTGTAAAGTGGGGGTGAGTTCATGGCCCAGATATTTTAGGGCCTCGCAATTTGGGCTTTAACAGGTGATATTCTCTATCCCCGTAAGGTCAGGAATTCCTCTTGCTGGGGAACCCTGTACCTCCCGCCTAACTGTGGGGCATTCTTTTGATAACAAAGGAGGAGGCCAAGTATCTCCATATTGATTATAAGTAGTAGTTTAATCAATCATTATGAAAACCTACAAAACAGGGGCAATTTGGGGTGGTCGCCAGACAGTTCCCTGTGGTGATTATAGAAAACAGACAAAGGCAGAAGGAGCACAAGAGTGCATCACTACCGATCGGCGGCTATTTGGGGTTTTCTGCTTAGCAACGAGCTTGGGAGTTAAACCGAGGTTATGCCCAAACGTACGGGTGTGTATTGATCACGTCCTGGTCACATATGGGTCACACTACTCGTTTTGGCTTTTATAGGTCATAGTATCTTCAGTTTTGGCTCAGTGTCTAAAATATAATTTTGTATCTAGTTGTGATTTGAAACAGGTCAGCATGTCCAGGCTTCCACCTTTCACAGAATTTAAGTTGTTGTGGCTTGTCACTTATTACTTTCTTTTATGGCTTTTTTCCAATCCGGACCCCACAATCCACCCTGAAAAGCCGCCCGTACAATCTTTCTGAAGCTCTTGCAGAGTTCCTGGGGCAGCGCTATACCACAGTGTTTAGGGTCTTTTGGGTACAGCATAAACCACAGAGGCAATACAAATATGGACAGGAAAACATCATGACCAATAAGAAAATTAACATAATTGTTACAATTTCCTTACATCCCAGCCCTGGGGAGGTGAAGGAAGAACAGTGGCATTTGATGATTAGTAGGAGAACTAAAGTTATGAACTTAGCTGAGTGTCTGAACAAGCTTCAGAGACAAATACACGTGTCTTGGGCAGTTTTACAATATATTGGAAGTGACGGAGAATAGAATCGATTATAGAATGGGATCAGAACAATTTGATTTTCTCCATTTCCCTGTTTTTGTCAAGGGGAGATCTGTACAATGACGATCATGAATCCACCCCCAGCATCCATTTAATTAGCAGATTCCATCTTGGAATCCAGACGCCACACGTAGTTGTCTGGTCTCTGGACATCTTTTCTTGGGGCCATCTGGAAAATGTCTTGTCCTCAGGAGAATCGTTTTCCTGGCTCCAAGTTACTGGTAGAGACTCCTCAGATGTTGCTGCTAAATTCTTCTACAAAACAGATCTGAATACAAGCTTAGTACAGCCTCTCAAATGTTACTTCTCCAATAACCAGCTCCTGTTGTGAAGATCAGCTCAAACCTTAGAGTTCTGATCTTAACAATAAAACCAGAAGGAGAAACATCAAAGTAGGAACCCAGAGTTTGCCTGAAGCTTCAGAAAATTCAGGTTTTTTTTTTTTATGCCCCATTAGAATCATTTATGTTTGACATAGAGGATTATCGGATCTTGATACTTTTCCCCTGATTCCATTTCCATTAGGATGATCAGATGCTATTGGGGATCTAATCCTGTCTATGAAAACATAAGAAACAACACTCTTGCAAGTGGAAGCTTTCCACCCCTGGGTTCAATAGTGTAAAGATAATTTAGATGGGAAGATCTTTCCCACCCATGTGACCTGCTTCCATCACAGGAAGCCTAAGACACATGTGGTGGGAGGAGCTGCCTGACAGAAAAAGGAAAGTAGGTCACAGGGAATGATGAGAGAGCAGTTAGACCTGGGGGAAAGAGCAGACGATGTGGTGGCTGTGCTGTGAGTATGACTGTGGGAAGCCCCCAGCAGGGAGTCGACAGTTTTGGGTTGATGAGGCTCCATTCTACGATGTTGTGTATTGAACTCTTTGCTGCTGTGATGGATCGGGCTTATTGGTTATGGGATCTGGTTCTCTGGTGTCTGAATAAATGGTTACGAGTTTCATTAAGTGAGAGCCAAAGAGTTGTAGCTGTAGCTTCCTCTTAACTACAGGCAAAGGTGGCCTAAATGGCAGATGCAAAACATTACAAGACACAGTTAGCAGGGCTGATAAAAATAACAGAACTGGTTTGAAACAATTTTTTCCCACTGTCTTTTAGTTTCTTTCAGTTCATACTTTAATAATGTCCAAATTATGAAACTTTGCTTGATATAACTGATATAAAAGTTTACCAATTTGAAACAATTTTATGTGTTTGAAAACGCATTACCTATCCAATGACTCCAATTCTGTTAAATGCATTTCCAAATTACCTTATGAAGAAAATCAGGCACATCATCACCATTGGCATGGTGTACTGTTCACATCTAATTAAGGAACTAACGCCAATAGTTAACATTTACGGCATCTGCCCTCTGCTGGGCACTGTCAGGCACTTTACATGCCTGTGAGGTAAACTGAGGTCACTCAGTTTTTTCCAATTTGTCTCTGTGCCAAACAATGTAATAAATTCTTCTGACATATCTTTCACTTAAATGTGATCAGAATGAATCCAATTACCTTTTGGTGGTGTCCTGGCACAGAACCTTTTCCCCTCTATATGAGCCAGGAAAGGGCTAAGTGTCAGTTCTGTTCCAAAGTCAGCCTTGAATCTTTCCCTGACAGCCCCCAAACCTGCCGGTCTCCAATCAGTGGAACGACCTTCTTCTGTAGCTGTAAAACAATAAACCAGTGATTCCGGAGCTGGAAGAAGCCTGACCACTGGGCGGAAATGCAGAGGGACACAAATGCATCGACAACTTTTTCTTTCACAAGTTTGGAAACTGTTTACCCTCAAACCCTCAGTTCACACTGTTAATGCAAACAGATGATGCCTTTCTTTCTGCCCCCTGCCCGTTCGTTCCTACATGCTTTTACCAATCATATCCTGACAATAATTTTTCTCCCTCTCTCCTGTCCCCCCCCACTCCTCTGAGGCCGCTGCAGTCACGGAGGGAAAGGAAGATAAAGCGCCTTGGTGGCGGCTCCATTTAACGGTGCGGTCAAGGGCAGTCCCCATGCCAGTCTCAGTCATCTCTCTTCACGAGCGAGCGCCAACTCTCCCTTGGCAGCACTATGCCAATCGGAAGGTCCGGAATTCCCCTTCTGGGGAACCCCGTGCCCCCCCTTGTGGGGTATTCTTTTGATACCAAAGGCAGAGGCCAGGTATCTCCATATGGATCGCAGGTGGTAGTTTATTCTTGTTCTGGCTTTCATAGGTCATGGTATCTTAACTAAGGTATAACTTTGTATCTAAGTTATGACTTGGAAAGTGTCCAAAGTCCAGGTTGCCACCTTTCACAGAGCTTGAGTTTTCACGGCTCTTTGCCAGTCTGGACCCTGCAGTCCTCGGCCCTAGGGAAGCGGGGGGGTCCATGTCAGATGCTGGGGCTTGGTTTCGCTGGGGGGTGTCCATTCAAAAGCAAAGGTGAGCAGAGGTTCATTCCGAAGCAGTGCCCAAGAGAAGGCGGCCCTTGGGGCCCGGAGTGGAGAACCACGGGGTGCCCCTGGAACCTGGCTCTGCGGCATCGCCAGCCCGGCGCAGGGGCTTCCCAAAGGGCTTGAAGGCGCGGACACGGGGGACCCCGGCCCGGCCGCGGGATGGTGCCAGGCTTCCCGTCCTCCAGCTGTACCGAGGCCGGACCACGCGGTAGCAGAACTTGAGCCGCTGCTTTGTGAGATCCGGGAGACCGCTTCTCTCCCAATTCTGCAAAGGGCGGCCTAGGCCCATCGGGGCCTCCGGAGGGAGGAGGCGGACTGCCCCAGGGCCGGGGGCCAAGGGCCTCGGCGGGCCCGGAGAGCTGGCAGCTACCAAGCCCCGGCTCTGGAGCATCTGTGGGAGGGACCTGGGGGCGGGGCCTTACCTTGGAGGAAGGGGGCGGGACGTGGGCCCCGCTGCGGGGGGGGGAGGGCGGAGCCCCGCGGGAGGCGGGACCTCGGGAGGGGGTGGGGTGTCCCGACGTCCCCTGCGCAGGATCCCGGCTAGGCCGACAGAGGCTCCTCTACCGAGCAAGGGAGCCAGAAGTGGCCGGCGGACAGAAGCAGCGAGCCACGACTCCGGAAGACAAGAAGGACCCAGGGCGCATGCGATATCCCAGGGGGCCTCTGGTTCGCCCTCTAAGGGGGAGGAAACCGCGACGCTAATTATATGTTAATGTGCCTAGAGGAGCGAGGGAGGGTGGCACTTATACGACCAACTTCCTGTTTAAGCTGGATGTTCATTGGCCAGCTCATTTCCCCGAGGCTCACGTGGGGACTGCATGTTTATCGCTCACAGCAGAAAGACTTCCGCTGACGTCACCACCGGGATGGCTGGGGGTGGGGGAGAGATTGGAATCTAGGCTTCTGACTCAACTGCAAGGGTCAGTCCTGTGCCACGTGGACTGCTCTAGAATGTCACTTTTCTGCTCCGGCCCTTTAAGGAGATTAAAAAAAGAGCCAGGGCTTCCCAAGGTTCTAATCATTGCATAGACGCCGCGGCGCAGCCGCAGCGGGGCCGGGAGAGAAGGCGCGAGCTAAGGGAAGAGTCACGTGGGTTTCTTAGGCGCCTCCAGCCTCCCGCTTAACCGCGACGAGCCACGGGCCTGCCTCCCTACGGCATGGCGCTGCGATTGGCCCGCTGTCGTTGGGGAGGGGGAGGGGTCTCGGCGTGCCCCCTCCCGCAGTAGGCCTAGGGCGCCGTCGCTCACGGGCGTTACCATAGCGCCCTCTGCCCTCCCCAGTCACGGGCTCCTCTCATTGGCCGCCTGGCAGGCTCGGCCTGTCCGTCAGGGCCGCCACCGCCCCGCGTCGCGTTCGGCCGCGAGGTAGGCCCAGGCTCCGCCCCCGCCCCGCCCCGCGCCGGCGCGTCCTCCCGAGGCCCCGCCTACACCCCCGCCTCCGCCCCGGTCCGGCTCCCTCTGCCTCAGCCTCTGCCCCGGCCCCGTGTCCGCGTCCGTCCCTCCGCCCGTCAGGCCCTGCCCCCGCGCCCGGCCAAGGCAGCATGAAGGTGACGGTAGACTTCGAGGAGTGTCTCAAGGACTCGCCTCGCTTCCGGTGAGACCCCCGCCCCGAGCAGGGGGGGCTTACAGAGGAGAGGGGGAGGGGGCCGCGGCTGAGCGGGGCGGGGGGAGGGGGCGGGGCCGCTGCTGTCAGGCTTCTCCCCTCCCCCCCCCCCGCGCCTGCGTCGTAAGGGCGACGGGTGGGGGGGTCGTCGCGGTGCGGGGGGAGGAAGGGGCTCAGTTTCGCGGGATCTTGATCCGAGGGGTCCCAGTGGATCTGGGAGTCCCGGCCCTTAGTTTCGCGGGGGAGTAAACTGAGGCCGCCCTAGGACGGGGCCCTTCGCTTCGCTGGGGAAGGGTCCGTCTAGGAGAGGCCCCGGACCTTCCCTCCTGCCCGCCTGGGCCGCAGTCGCGTCGGGGGAGGGTCCTTCCCGGGGGGGGGGGGAGCTTTACCTTGAAGGACTTTCCCCCGGCCCCCCCCAGCGGTTCGCGCTAATCCCAGTGCTTCCTTTTCGGTGTGCCCTTCAGGGCCCCGCGGAGCGGGAAGCAAAGGGGGGCCCCGGGATTTGGGGGGGCGCCCCTCCGTCAGACCTGCAGCCTCCTCCCCCATCCTTGTGAGTGCCTCTGGGGGCCGGTGACTCTGATCCCTTAGACACCTCCCAGTTGTACCCCCTTTAGGGTTGGGGTCCGCCTTAGACACGGCCCAGCTCTTCTCTTTAGGATTGGGGTCCCCCTTAGACACCACCCAGCTGCCCCCCTTTAGGGTTGGGGTCCGCCTTAGACACCGCCCAGCTCTCTCTTTAGGGTTGGGGTCCCCCTCAGACACGGCCCAGCTCTCTCTTTAGGGTTGGGGTCCCCCTCCGACACGGCCCAGCTCTCCTCTCTTTAGGGTTGGGGTCCCCCTTAGATGCTTAATCTCTCTGAGGCAGCCTCACAGTCGGTGGCTCCTGGCTGCCTTGAAGTCCTGCCTCTGACACAGAGACTGGCCAGGGACTTACAGACCCCCAGGACAGCCCTGGGCATTGGCCCAAGAAATTTTCTTATGGGGAAGGAGCCCCCAGCAGCCTGGCAGCCCTAGGTCTGGACCCAGCACATGCTCTCAGGGTGTCCCAGAGTGACTTTTCTCTCCTCCTTTTCTGGGTATTGATGGGTGGCGGTGGATGGGCCTGGATCGCCAGTAACCTGAGGGAGCAAACTTATGGCCCCTGCTGCTGCTCCTTGGATTTGCCCTTCTCCTGGTGGAAAGTGAAGGAAAACTTTTCACACTCGAGAATTCAAATGTGGGAAATTGTATTTTTAAAATGGTGCATTTAACCCTTGACCTTAATTGGTCAGTTGTCTGAAGAGGTGGGAAGCAGGCTTTAGGCAGACCATAGAGTTTTGGCAGTTTTTCCCTTGGTCTCTTTACGAAAGCTCACCTAGAATTATGCTTCCTGCAGGTGCCTTGTGGTGAGGCTGCTTTAAAATGGGAACTTCTTAATGGCACCTCCAAGTTGGGCTTTGGAAGTTCGAATTGCTGTGACTCAGCAGTTTACTTAGGAAAAAAATGGAAGCCGATTTCCCTTTATAAGATGTATTTGTGCTGAATTTGTTCCACCCTTTAATTTTTGACATCAACTTGTATAATGTGAAAAAAATCCCAGCCGCTGGTGTCAGTTTTAGGTCGTATGAAAGTTTTGGACTTTGTGGGACTAGAGGAAACCATTGGAAGGTCACTAGTGTTTAAGAGCAGGAAAAAATAAGCTTAATGATTGGATCGTATGGAGCACTGCTCTTTGAACAGACTGAAGCACATGGAAGGACAAATGGACATCTTTTGTGATTGACCTGTTGGAGCAGGCATCATCCTGAGAGTTTGTCACTGCTTTGTGCAGACTGTTAGCGATCGGAAATGATCATTGGCACCAAACAGGGCTTCCTGAACTCAGTACCATTGTAAATGAGCAACTTATGAGGCGGGGGGAAAGATCAAAACACTTCTCATTCCTGAAAAGTCCTAAAATGCCACTCATCGGACAGACTTACCAAGTGCTGGGGAGAAACATTGCTGAAGACTAGGTTTCTTTTCATGCCTTGTGTTGACACTGTCTACCCGACATCTGTTTGATGGGACTTTGTGTGTTAGCTGCAGCTCAGCCTCCTAGCCATAGCAATGCAGGTTTCTGTAGGGCTTCCAGGAGGAGAAGGTGTATGACGACCCCCAGGAGGCAGGCAAGTCAAGGAAGCATTATTATCCCATTCAGCACTTGAGAGAGCTGAGGCTGAGAGCATCAGTACCTTGTCCAGGAGCTAGACGGGACCTCAGAGATCCTGGGGGCCCACCCAGCCCATGGACAGGGGATGGGGAGTCTAAGACTCCTTCCTTTGTATACAAAGCACCTGCTTTGGAATGGAGGTGGCCCTGCTGTCTCAGTGCTAAGACACGGCAAGCCTGTGAGAGATGTATTGGCCACTGTTTAAACTGGATTGGAGCTTTAGAGCTTCTAGTCTAGGTTTCTGCTGTGGAAAGTGAAGTGACTTGCCTGAGGTCACACCAGAAGCAAGTGGCCAGGCCAAGATTCCAACAGGTCTTCTCCCTTCCAAATCCCAGCCCACTGCCTTTCATGGTGGGAGGAACAGGGTGCTTCCCTAAGAAGCAGGAAAAGAAAAGGATCTTTCGCAGGAAAGAAGAGGTAGAGGCTGATAGCAAGGCCGCAATTGCAACGATATGGCCCTGTTAACTTGAATCAAGTTAATGGTTAATGTAAGTTATTGTCAAGACATCCTGTAAAATTTAATGGGTACATTTTAGTTGTCTGAATATGTGCTTTCAGTTCATTTTGAAGCATGTTTTAAAAGTTTGTAAAATGAATGTGAATGTCTTAGCCTCAGCTTAAAAAATATCCACGAAGTTAGGTTTTCCTATTTTTCCCATTTTGACCAGGATTTGTTGGAGAAGGTTTCACCTGTTTAGGGCTGGGTTTTTGGCTTTGCATTGGAGCTTTCAAAGTTTACAAATACTTTATGGAAATGGCAAGTTGGTTTTATTTGCTAAACACATCTGCCTTTGGAGATTCAAAGCTGAACTTAACTGATTGGAAAAATTTTCTGTCCTTAATATACAGTATGAACTTAAAATAATTTTCCTCATGCCGTTGCTCTGGGTGAGGAAATCTCTGTTAGTCATGCAAGTTAGCAGCTGCTCTGAAACAGAGCCCTAGAGAGAGAGATGGGGAGGGGTTGTGTGGAGGGTGACCTCCGAAGTGATGTAAGGGGGACCCTGATTCCGAGGGCTGCCCTCTTTCTGTGGCCTCTCATGCACTCCCCACCACTTTGAAAGTGTTTGGCCCTGGGCTTAGGGCCCCTGAGAGCTGGACTTGTTTCCTTTTTTATCTTTTGATTCCTCAGTACCCAGCACATAGTAGGCCCTTAATCAGTATTTGCTGATTGAGTCCTAAAGAGCTTCGACTTCATTGGAAAAGGAAAGATGGACGAATGCCCACAGAGACATATAGACGTTGCTTTCCTGGTTCTGCGTACTTTGTGTTGTATCAGTTCGTATTAATCTTTCCATGCTTTTCTAGTCAGCTCTTAATGAATTTCTTTCCCCTTAAAGGGGAAAGATATCTTAGACGAAAGATATGTTTTGTTTTGACCATATGGAAGTCAGAGATTTGGAAATACTTTGTAGGCAATGAGAAATGAGGTCTAAGTGAGAGATGTGAAGATCTTGCAAGGGAAGGGGTGAGGGGGCGGGGTTTCCCAATGGATAGACTATAGATAAAACATAAAATAGACTCTGGGAATGGACTTCGTGAATTATTGTAGTGAGGAAGGAAGAGCCTCAGAAAAGCATGAGAATGAATCTGGCTACAGTAGGGCCCATGAGACTGTCAGAGGAGAGTCCCCTTAGTAGGTCTGCTGGGAAGGGATGGAGCCCCGCCTTTGGTTTAGTACCATTCTTCCTGGTGGCCTAGAGACACGTACACATGGCCCAACTATAAGAGCATTGGAGAAAGGGGACCGTGGGTGATCATCGGAGGACTCACTGTAAGTGGGTTTGGAGACATTGTGGAGTTTTAACTGCTTGCTCATTACCTCATGTTAATTTAAAAAATACACGTGTCTACTTTTAAAATTCTAGCGAAAGCCATTTTCCTTTCTGCTAAAAGCTACTTGAATGGAATCTTTTTTCATTTCTGTGACTTTTTATAGACTCAGGACTGGAAAGCACTGCTGAGGCCACTGGCCCACCCAGACTTGACCAGCTCAGCTGAGGACTTTCTCCTTCATTCAGTCTTTACTTGGAGATCTGTAGGAGTGACTGCTGTCTCCTCAGAAAGCTGTGTCTTCCCCTTTGGCAGAGAGAGGACCATTAATAAGGAGTTTTCTTTGTCTGAAGTCTACGTCTGCCTCTCTGTAACATTCCTCTTGTGGCTGATGGCTGCCTTTCCAATATTTAAAGATGGTAACTGGATCTCGTCCTCGCTCCAGGCCCTTCCCTGTCATCTTGGTTGCCTTTCCCTGGGTGCTTGTCTGTTTCACAGTGCCCTGGGGAAGACTGTGGCCTCCTTCACTTTCTTGCCTGGTAGGCTCTTAGCTTATCCAGCTTACCATCCATTCAGTCCCTTCTACCCCTCAGCCTTTTTTGGAACCATCTGATCATCCCTGTCCCCATTTATGCCTGTGAGACTCAAGCGTAAGGCTTTACAGCTCTTTCTGTGAAGTTTTATATTATTAGAGTTGGCTTCTTCTACACTGTTGGAACGCTTTTTAGACCCTGACCCCACGTTCTGTGAGTTCCTTTCTCTCCCAGCTTTAGGTTGCCTGCACACTTGATAAGAATTGCATTCCCTGGCTTTTTCTCAGTGATTGATCAGAATGTTAAACTATTCAAGGCCAAGAACAGATTCCTAGAGCGGCCCACTGGGGGCTTCCTCCCACTCTGACTCTCTGGACTCCTGATTGTATAAGCACAAAAGCATTATGGTAGCAGCAGAGAGTGAACCTGAAGCAGCCATAGCTCCATCCCCTTCCTCTCTCATGTTCTGTCCATCCCATCTGTCCCCTCTTCTCTAACCCCACCCCAGGTGCCTTAGCGCAGGCCCTCTGTGGGCCACCAACCTTGGCTTTTGGTACATCCTCTAACCTCTACTGTCTCCCTGTCCAGGCTCATGTTTTTTTTTTTTTTAAAGCATTTTTATTTGAAGTTTTGAGTTCTGAATTCCCTCCCTCCCTTCCTCTCCTCCCCCCTCCCTGAGACAGTAAGTAATCAGATCTAGATTATACCTGTGCAGTTATGTAAAACATTTCCATTTTAGTCATTTTGTACAAGAAGACTGGAATAAAAGAAAAAGATGAAAGTGAAAAATAGCCTGTTTCAGTCAGTATTCAATAAATATCAGTTCTTTCTCTGGAGGCGGATAGTCTGCTTCATCATTAGTCCTTTGGATTGTCTTGGATCATTGGATTGTTGAGAATAGCTGATCATGGCATAATGTGGCTGTTACTGGGCACAACATTCTCCTGGTTCTGTTCACTTTCTGTGCATCAGTTCATTTAAGTCTTTCCAGGTTTTTCTGAAATCATCCTGTTTGTCATTTCTTAACAGTAACATTTTATTACAATCATATACCACATCTTGTTCAGCCATTCCTCAGTTGATGGGTGTCCCCTCCATTTCTAATTGTTGGCCACCACAAAATGAGCTGCTATAAATATTTTTGTATAAATAGGTCCTTTCCCCTTTCGTAAATGTCTTTGGGATACAGAACTAGCAGTGGAATTGCTGGATCAAAGGGTATGCACAGTTTTATAGCCCTTTGGGCATGATTCCAAATTGCTCTCCACAATGGTTGGATCAGCTCACAAATCCACCAACAATGCATTAGTGTCCCAGGTTTCCCCCATCCCCTCCAACATCCACCATTTTTCTTTTTTGTCACATTAGCCACTCTGATAGGTGTGAGGTGGTATCTCAGAGTTGTTTTAATGTGCATTTCTCTGACCAGTAGTGATTTAGAGCCTTTTTTCATGATTATGATAGCTTTGATTTTTTTTGTCTGAAAAAACTGCCAGGCTCATCTTGTACAGACCCTGATGATGTCACGCCTCCACTCTAGGATCCAACAGCTTTCGTTTTAGTGTCCAGTCCGTAGTTCAGGCCCTTCCCACTTGGGTGTCATCCTGTCCTTTGGGCCTTCATATTCTTTTCCTCCAGAGACTTAATGTTTTCACCAACCCATTCTCCTTTTCCCTTAAACATGCTTTTCTTCTTCTTTGACCAAAGAATGATTTTTTTTCCTCCCTCCTTACCTGTTGAATTCTTCCCCAACCTCTAAGGCCCAGTCTGATTTCTGATACCTCTTCTGGGAAGCCTGGCATCATCTGGTTAATAAAGTTCTGCCCCCTTGGGTCTCATGGAACCCTTGGTGAAAGTCTCAAATTTCAGAATTTTTCAGGTCTGATTTGCCGTTGATTCAGAATAGTGTTGTGATCTTGAAACCCTTTGATTTGATTAAACTGTGAGATATGGAGACTTGGGGAGCTCTGAGTAGAGCGAATTCTTCCCAGGGGAGGGATGCAGGGCTTGGTGGTAAAACCTGGAGTACCAGTTCTTGGGTGGTGGCAAGGAGATGTCAGAGAACAGGATGGGCCGGGGAGGCTTCCCAGCAGGTCAGGCAGGCTGGAGTTGATGTTGGTGATACTGTCATGCTGTGGAGAGTGTTGGCTTCAGTGTCACAGGGCTTGAATTCCAGTCCTTGATTGGCTTCTTAACTGTGCATGAGGCTTCTCTGGCCTCCTCTTAGCTCCACACCTTAGGATCTTTTGTTGTCACTGTTGGCACTTTACCTGGTGGGGATGAACATGATGGATCCTGGGGACAATAGGGAACCACTGGACTTTATTGAGGAGGAGTGTGTGTGACAAGGTCAGACTTAGGCTCTAGAAAAATCACTTCCGTGGCTGAATGGAGAATGGGCTGGAGTGGAGAGAGACTTGAGCCAGGCAGAGTTCTCAGCAGGTTATTGCAGTGATCCCAGCCTGTATCAGGGCGGGGGTGGGGGGGCTGTGTGGACCAATTGGAGAGATGATGTGGAGGTGAAGGCTTGGCCCATTGCCCAGTGGTGGGTGGGGCAGGATGGCTCTAGTTGCCTGAGGGCCTGGGAGAATGGGGAGGTGGGAGGGAGGCCCTTGGGCTGGACATGTGTTTAAGATGTCTACAGGACATCCAGTTGGAGATGGCTGAAAGGCATTTTCTATACTGACTCACCGATCCTATAAATAATAGAAAATGGAAAACGTTTTGGACCTTTGAAAAGCGCCCAGTTTTCGTTGTACCTTTTGTTTTTACATCTCCTTCATTTTGGAATGCCTCCTTCCTTTCCCCTCCACCCAGTGTACGTCCTTTGAAACAAATAATAAAAAAGAAGAAAAAAGAAAGCATTTTAGCAAAACCGAGCAGCACCTCCACAAGGCCTGATGGTATTTTCAGGGTTCGCACACATAGTTTTCCACCTTTGAAAAGAAGGGACAGAGTTGCATTTAGTCAGCAAGCTGTGTCCCAGAAGACCGTGTTAGTGAGAATGTTAGGGAAGCCATAGCCCCATACTCGTGGTCCTTAATCTAGGAAAGCCTGTCTCCTTCCAACATTTAGGGGTAATCATTTTTTACCTGAAATAATGTATTTTTTCCAATTGTCAAACACTTTTTTCTCCACATGTATCCTTCCATACTTCCCTTAAAAAGAAGATAGCCCTTGTAACAAGAAGTACAGTCAGAGATAACAAATTCCTGCATCAGCCATGTCCAGAAAATTATGTTTCAATCTGCACTCAGAGTCCCTAAGTTCTGTGTCTGGAGGTGGGTAGCATTTTTCATTAGTCCTCAGGAATCATGGGGGATTATTGTGTTGATCAGAGTTTGTAAGGCTTTCCGAATTAACCATTTTTACAGAGTTGATGTTATGGTATCAATTCTCCTGGTGCTGTTTACTTTACTCTATATCAATTCATAGAAGTCTTCCCAAAGTTCTCTGAAATCGTCTCTCTATTACTATTCAGTAAGATTCTATTCTATTTACTCACTGTGATTTGTCCAGCTCTTTCCTAATTGATGGCCGTCCCCTTAGTTTTCATTTCTTTGCCACCAAAAAAAAAAATCTAAAAAACACCCTGCTATAAATATTTCTGTTCATCTAGGGCAAGGGTGGGGAACCAGTCAAAGGGCCTTGAGGACCTAGAGAGCCACAAGGCCTCAAGGCTGCAGATTCCCCTCTCCTGATCTAGGAACTTGTCCTATTTCCTTAATCTTTATCGGGTGTAGTCATTGTAGTGGTATTCTGCAGTCAAAGGGTATACACAGGTTAGTAACTTTATGGGCCTTGTCCCAAATGGCTTTCCAGAATGGCAAGACCAATTCATAGCTCCACTGATTATGTACCATGGTGCCTGTTTTCTTCCCCCCTTCCAGTATTGTGGTCACCTTTGCCAGTCTGATAAGAGTGATTTTCTTTAATTTGCACTTCTCTAATTATTAGTGATTTATAGTATTTTTTTCATATAGCTTGGATTTCTTCTCTTCAGAATTGTCTCATCTGATCCTTTGACCATTTGTCATTTGGGGAACAGATCCTATTTTTGTAAATTTAAAATCAATTTCTCATGTATTAGAGAAGCCTGCTGCAACGATTTTCCCCTCAGTTGTTCAGTCTTTTCAGTCGTGTCCGACTCTTCGTGACCCCATTTGGGGTTTTCTTGGCAGAGATGCTGGAGTGATTTGTCATTTCTTTCTCCAGTTTATTTTACAGATGAGGAAACTGAGGCAGACAGGGTGGAGTGACTTGCCAGGGGTCACACAGCTAGTGTCTGAGGTCACATTTGACCTCCAGGTCTGGCATTCTATCTACTGCGCCACCTAGCTGTCCAGACAGGGAAACTAGTTAATGGGTCCCCTCAGAATCTTAGCGGCATTCAGTTTGTTTGCAAAAAATTTTTAAATTTTATGTAATAAAAATTGGCCATTTTTTTCTTCTGTGATCTTCTCTAACCCTTCTTTGGTTTTTAACCCTTTGCTTATTCATAGATCTGCAAATAATTTCTTGTGTTCTCTTTCGTTTGTGATGCGGCCTTTTGTATATAGATCTTGTATGCATTTGGAACCAGTCTTGGTGTGTATTATAAGATGTTTTCTGCCAGGCTGCTGCCCCCCCCCAATTTGTTTTTGTCAGACAGTAAGGTCTTACCTGACTAGCTGGGGTGTTTGAGTTTACTGAGCGTTAGACTAACAGTAACAGCAGTGACCAAGGGTATGTAATAGCTAGAATTTGTAGAGCATTTTAGCGTTTGCCAAGGGCTTTACTTTGGTCCTTTCATTGGGTCCTCAGCATACCCCAGAAGGTAGGGACCCTTGTAATCTACATTTTGCAGTTGAGCAGCCAGAGGCAGGCAGAGCTCAAATGACTGAGCCAGGGTCACTTAACTTGTGTCTGAGGCTGTGTTTGAACAGAGGCCTTCCTGACTCCTGAGTCTAAGCCTTTCTGTGCCTGTCAGCTGTCCTCTCCTCGGCTGCCTGGTTTGCTGTGTCTCTCTGTTGTGTTCCACTGCTCAGCAGCCTCCCTGGTTTTTATGATTTCTGCCTTGTGGCACAATCCAAGACACGTCGCTGCCAGCCTCCTTCCTTCCTACTGGTTTTTTATTATGATTTCCCTTTTGTTTCTCCAGAGAAATTAAAATGTTTTTCAGTTCCATAAAGTAGTCCTTTGGTGGTTTGATTGGTGTGGCACTGAATAAGTAACTTAATTCAGGTAGTAATGGCCATTTTTATTATATTAGGCATGCTCACGAGCAGTGGATATTTCCAATTTTTTAGGTCTGTCTTTACTTCCGTAAAGTGTTTTATGGCTGTATTTCTGTAGTTCTCGTGTTTATCTTGTGTGTTGACTGAATTGTTGCATGCATGAAATTTCTCTTTCTGCCTTTTTCTGTTGGGTTTTATTGGTATTATTCCAAATGTTGATGATTCATGTGGATTTATTTCATATTCTGCAACTTGGCTGAAGTTATCATTTCAGTTAGTTTTTGGGTTGACTCTCTTGGGTTCTTTTAAACACACACCATATCGTATGCAAAAAGAGATCATTTTATTTTGTCTTCTCCTGTGTTTGTGCTTTCCTTTTCTTATTTCTGTTACTAGCATTTCTAGCACTATGTCAAATTGCAGTGCTGACAGTGACGGGGGACAGATGTTGTAGCTGTGCCTTGGGGCTGATTACTTAGAATGCTGTTTCAGATCTATACTGTTTATCATGTTAAGGAAAAGTCCTTTTATTTCTATGTTTTCCGTCTCTATTGATGTAATCATATGGTTTTGGTTCTTGTTATTAATACGGCCAATGCTATAATTTCCTTTTTTTGTTTTGACTCTCTAGATTATCAAGACCATAATTGTGTCATAGAAGGAATTTGGTAGGCTCTCTTCTTTGGTTATCTTTGCAAAGAGTGTGTGTAACGTTGGAATTAATGGTTTTTTGAATATTTGACAGAATTTCCTTGTGAATCCATCTGGTTCCGGGTTTTTTTCCCCGTGGGAACTCGTTGATGGCTTGTTCAGTTTTGCCCCCCGCCCTTGGAATGTATTTCATTTTCTATTTCCTGTTTTCTTAATCTGGATAGTTTGTGTTTTTGTAAACATTAATGCATTTCATTTAAGTTTTTTATTAACATATAGGTGGGAAAATATTTCCTAGTGTCCTTGATTGCTTCATGTGTTGTGAATTATCCTTTTTATATTTGCTACTGGTAATTTGGCTTTCTCTTTGATAAAATCAGCTAATGGTTTATTTTCTTTATTTAACTTGCTTTTAGTCTTATCTGGTAATTTGTTTTTTTCCTGTTTGCTTTCAGTTTTGTTGACCTCTTGGTTTTCAGTATTTCCCTTTTGGTGTTTAATTGGAGTCCTAAACATCTGTTGTTACTGTTACTGTTTGAGCTGCGTGCCCAATTCATTGGTCTTTTCTTTCTTCTGTTGATGAATGTGCTTAGAGATACAGCCTCTTCTATAGATTGTTTTGTCTGCATCCCCCAAGATGTTGGTTTGTTATAACTTTAGTGAAATTATCTGATGTTCCTATGATTTGTTCTTTGGTCAGCCAATTGTTTAAAATTAAGTTATTTAGCATGTAGTTAATTTGAACCTTTTTCTTCACTGGCCCTTTATTGTATATAAATTTTATTGCATTTTATTTAGTAAAGCATATGTTTCATTTTTATTGCTTTTCTTCTTTTGTTTGAGATATTTTTTTGTAAAGGTGTCAGGCACAGCTGAGAAATAAGTCTCCTTTCCATTCTATTCACTAATTCCCAAAGTACCATATCTAACTTTTCTAAAATTCTATTCATAGCCTTCTCTTCCTCGTTTATTTCTTTGGTCAGTTTTTTTTTCTAGTTCTGAAAGGTGGTAATCCCACTAGCCTAGTTTTACTGTCTGCCTGTAACTAGTTTAGCTTTTCCTTCTAGACATTTAGATGCTTTGCCATTTGGTGCATGTATGTTAAATATTGAAATTAATTCATTGTTTATAGTACCTTTCAGCCATATGCAGTATTTCTGCTTATCTTTTAAAATTAAGTTTATTTTTGCAATTGTCTGAGGTCATGATTACTACCCCTGCTTTTTTTAGTTCAGTCAGGGCATGCAACTTTAACCCCTTATCTTCCCTCGATGTGAGTCTTTATCGTTAAATGAACTGCTTATAAAGAACATTCTTGGATATTCTCTTCTGTTTTATGGATGAGTTCATCCCGTTCATAGTAATGATTGTTCATGATTAACAACTGTTAACGATTAATCCCTCCATCCTGTTGGATTTGAACTCAGGCACCTCGTTGTTGCTGTTGTTTGAGAAGATGATTCTTTTGGTTCTGCTCACTCTGACACTGCCCCTTCTGTCATGTCTCGTGGCACAATGACCCAAGACGTCCACATACCATCATTTGTTCAGTCACTGCCTGCTTGGCCAGCCCCTTAGCATCTGGTCTAAGTGAGATAAGTTGTAAGGAGCTGTGTAAATGCCAGCTGTTATTGTTAGTCGTTTTCCTCTCCTTTTCCTTCCTCTCAGGATCAGCAGGTTTGTTTGCTCCTGAGTGTTATCTTCTTTCTTTACCTCCCCATCCCTGCTTGTTTCCTTGTGTACCGTACATAGTTCTGCAGTAAGGACCCTATTGGCATGAAGAAGAACCCCCTGGATTGGTCCCATGTGTTCAGATATGCCCTATTCAAAGCTAATCACGTAAAACATGGTCATGGGGTTCAGCCCAATGGACATCTGCGGTGTGACTTAGAATAGTGTGGTTTCCTTACTTGCACTAATTGGGACCTAGCTGTCCGTCTGTTGGGTGTTTATATTTAGTCGATTTTAGCTAAAAGTGAGGTTCACCTGTTGCCAGCTCCGACCACCTGTTCCTTCATGTTTGTATCTTTTTTTCATATCCTTTTTTTTTTTTTTTTGGAGGGGGAAGGCAAGGCAGTTGGAGTTAAGTGAATTGCCCAAGGTCACACAGCTAGTAAGTGTCAGAGACCCAGGGCGGGTGCTGTATTCACTGTGCCACCTAGCTGCCCCCCAATCTTCTTTCTACATACCCCAATTACAAAAAATAGCAAACTCCGTCCCTTCCTTCCACTTTCTATAGCAGCACACTCCTCTATTCCTCCTTTTACTCTCCCTTCTCTTCCTCCTCTTAAGCCTGTAGAACAGAACCAGCCCACCCCAGGTCCTCGGTTTTTCTTATTTAACTACTTCATTACTCTTTGACAATATTAAGGTCAGTTATTATACATTTGTTAAGTGCTTGCTATGTGCAAACCACTGTGCTAAGCACTGGAGATACAAAGAAAGGTAAAAGATAGAAGCTCACAGTCTGATGGGAGAGACAGCTTGCAGATATGTAATGGAGATAAGCCGTATGCAGGATAAATGGGAAATAAGTTAAAGAGGGGAGGCACTAGAATCAGGAGGGGTTAGGAAAGGCCGGAAGGAAAAGATTTGAGGTGGGAGGCAGAGAGGAGGAGGAGCAGGGAGAGCATTCCATGCATGGGGGATAGCTAGAGAAAATTCCGGGAGCCATGAGATGGAGAGTCTTGTGGAAGGAACAGCCAGGAGGCCAGTGTCACTGGCTGGAGAGTAAGGTATAATAAAGAGGCTGGGTAATGAAGAACTTTGAATGTCACACAGGATTTGTATTTGATCCCAGAGGTGATGGGGAGCCCCTGGAGTTTATTGAGTAGGAGTGGAGGGTGATGTGGTCAGTCTTGTACGAAGATTAGAAGCTGATATCCCAGTGGAGGATGGCCTGAAATGGGGAGAGACTGGAGACAGACCCACCAGCAGGCTACTGCATGAGTCCCTAACCTTCACTCTAAATCCAGGTGGGAGTCAATAACAGCTTGTACCAAGATGTTAGAGGACAGAAGGGGCACATGTGAGAGATGTTGGAAAAGTAAAATCGACAGGCCTTGGCAACACATTGAAAGTGGGAACTGATAGAGTGAAGAATTGAGGATGACACTTGGGAGTCTCAGGGACTAGGAGGAAAGTGTTGCCCACTTCAGTAGTAGAGAAGTTTGGAAGGGGGAGAATCTGGGGAGAAAGAGAATGAGTTCAGGTTTGGACATGTTGAGTTTCAAGTGTCTGTTGGACAACAAGTTTGAGATGTCTGAAAAAGGCAGTTGGAGGTGGGAGACCGAGGTCAGCAGAGAGACTGCAGCTCGAGTAGGAGTTAGGAGAATCAATAGCCTAAAGAAGATACTCGAATCCGTGGGAGCTGATGAGAGGGCTAGCACTGCATGAAGGTATTGCTCTTTCCAATTGCCAGAGCAAATTTATATTTCTCACTTTCTTTGTGCTCTTGTATTTGTATTCCAGAGCTTCTCCTTAGTGCTGGTGCTTTGAGCAGAAATGCCTGAAAGTCCTCTTCCGTTAAAGGTCCATTTTATCCCACTGTAGCATTACATTCAGTCAGGGCCAATTATTATCAGTTGTGGTCACACCTTGTGCCTTTCAGAATACTGTATTCCATGATCTCCTCTTGTTTCAGATAGAAGATGCCAGGTCTTGTATAAACCTGACTGTAGTTGGTACTTAAACTGGTTCCTTCTGGCTTCCTGCAGTATTTTGTTTTTGACCTGGGAATTCTGGATCCAGACTCTGATTGTCCTAGGACTCTTCCTTCTGGAGCAGGTCTTTCTAACTTCATTTTGCTCTCATCTAAATGTTAGCTATTGGCCTTATTAGTATTCTCATAGAACTGGGTAGTTTTCATTTATGATTTCTTCAGATAAGAGTGTCCAGGTTTGTTTGGTTTTTTATGCTTCTCAGGGAGTCTGGCGATTCTGAATAGATCTCTTCTTGACCTTGTTTTCTTGGTTAGTTGTTTTTGACATAAAATCTTGTTTTCTTCCATTTTTTGAGTCTTTTGATTTTATTTTAATATTTCTTGCTGTCTCATGGAGTTATTCCTATTTCTCTTTGGTCTGGTCTAGTTTTAAGCAAGTCTGTTTCTTGGCTTTCTTCTAAGTCATTGGTGTCAAACTCAGAAATGGAGGCCACCAATTTTTACATAAGGATCCTTGCTGGCCACATATCGACTTAGTTTTCAAAACATAATGTTATTGACATTTTGGTATTTTTATTAATTTGTAAAATATTTTCCTGTTACATCTTAATTTAGTTGGACTGAATGTTTGACATCTCTGTTCTAAGCTATTTTTTTCCTTTCCAATTCTTTCCTCAAGAGCTTTAATTTTTTCTGCCTTCATTTCTTCTAGGGTGCTCTTCTTGGAGTCCTTGTGGGAAATCCATTTTTCCTTTGATCTGCTTGCAGTTGTTAGGGGATTGGGTTTGCAGTCATTTTTCACATGGGATTTCTTCTCCCCAGCTTTGGGTCCTGAATTGGCCTTTAGACCAGGGCCAAGCTCTGCCCTTATGCATGTCCTATCTGATTTTGCTCTGGGTTCGTTCACCTGACCTTTACCTGCTGGAGTTGGACCCTCCCTCCCCCTTTATCTTTGAGATTCAGAGCTGTGGATCTTCAGGACCCTCTCTGGCATCTGAAGGCAGAGGGTTAGGGATTCAGGAACCCCTGGGCCTTTGATGTTCAGGTTTGAGTGTTACACGGCACACTGGTTAGCATTGAGTTGGTTGCTTCCTGCTGCCTCCTGTGTCCAGGACTTTCAAGGCCCCCACCTCTGGGTGATGCAGCCTTAAAGGATCCAGTATGTGTCCAGTATCTGCTTTCTTATTACCCGTGAGCTTCTGGCCTACTTTTTGTACTCGTCTGAGGTGGAAGAGGTCACTATAGTTTCTCATTGTTTGGCTTGGTGTGAGCTTCAGGGTTTTGTTAGAGTTACTGTGAGGGAACTAGGAAACACTGCTTCAGAGGGGTCATCTTGGGAGGCTCAAGATGTTCTCAATTCCATATGTATCATGGGTAGCGGATCATTAACAGAGAAATTTAGGGTGACATTTTTTTCCAGCTCACAATTTTCCTTCTAAATGTCATTGCATTAATTTTTTTGTGTGTGTGTGGAAACTGTTCAGTTTTAGGTATTTAGAATTGTCTGTTTCATCTTTTATGATGATCCGTATCCCTTGTTGTTTTCTAAGAATCCGCATCCCTTTTTCAGAATTGGGGAGCTTATAGCCTTCGCTTCTCTAATTTATGATAGGACCTTTTTATAGCAGTCTGGCATCCATTTGGTTCTTCTTATGGTTTAGATGTGAAATGCTGGTCTGAGCCTCCCTTCTGCTAGACTGCAGTTTTGGTCACTTCGCTGGCTCTAGTATTTGATGTCTTGGGTCTAGTTGAAAACTGCTGCTATGTCCAGTTGCCTCTGTGTATTGTTTACCTGATCTCTTGCATTGACCAATTGCTCTGAGTTTTGACTAAATAATTTTAATGATTACTGATTTATAATGTAGTTTGAGATCTGGTACTGTTAAAGCCCCCTCTATTCCCTCTTTTCTTTGTTATTTCGTAGCCTTGAGATACGTGACCTTCTGCCTAGTAAAATAACCCCTTGGTGGTTTGGTGTGATACCAAATCTGTAAATTAGTTTAGGTAGTATCATTGTTATTATATTCGCACAGCCAAACCACGAACAATTGAGATAGCTAATTATATTCCTTTATTTCTGTAAAGAATGTTTAGTTGCATTCATATATCCTTTGTATCTTGGTAGACGGACTCTCCTATGTTTTGTGTACCCTTTAAAAGTTATTTTGAATGAAATTCCTTTTTCTAGCTCTTACTGGATTTTGTTAGTAATATGTACAAAGGCTGATCATTTTGTGGATTTATGTCTCTTGCTATTTTACTGAGGTCGGTTGTTTTGTCTAATTCCTTTCTCTTTAATTTTTTGAAAGCATTTTGAACATAAACTCCAAATAAAGTGAGTATTTCTAAATCTGTAGACAGAAAAAGAATTGTCCCAGAATCCCCAAATTCTCTTATGCACAGCCTGCTTTTCTCTTTAAATACAAAATGGATCAGGGTGTCACTTGGAAAGCTGCCCTGCTTGTGTGCCGCTGTTTGCAGCCTTACTTCTGTGTGCCTCACTTTCTTTCCTTTCTCTTTTTCTTTTTGGAGGGGACAGGGGATACCCTTTCCTAAGGTCCCTTCTTATCTCACACCCACAATTTAAGCAAAATCCTCTTACAACTATATACCGTAATTGTTATACATTTTCATACTTTAATGGCATGGTCTTCATATTTTGGAAGCTCTGGGTTTTGGGTCTTTTTTTAATGCTCCTCAAATCTAACCATGTTAGAGCATGCACTAAGCACTAGAGAACATATGATTATACTGACCTCCATCTTTTTTCAGAAAACCTCTAACAATACCTCCTGGAACCCTAGAATTCCAGGACATGTAGTTTGAAACTACAGTAAATAAATGAATAAAGCAAACTTTTGGTTATCTGTGCTAAAAGAAGCAAAACTGGACTGAATTGATATAAAAACCGTAAGTCATCCAAATAGAATATGTGCTTGGCTTTGGGGATCTCTCAGAGGGCTGTGAAGTGGTCCGTGGTGGTTAAGGATAACATGGAGTTCGTGAAAAAGAAGGCACGCTACAGGATGAACCCAGGCAAGGATGTCCTCAAAGATCAGGAGCTAGAAGGGACCTTGAGATGGTTTTAGTGCCATCTAGTTACTAAGATGAGGAAACAGACCGAGCAGTTTGTACACAGTCGCGCCAGGTGTAAGCGGAGGAGTTGGGATTTAGCCTCAGAATTCGGATCTCGTCCCATGGGGGCTCTGTCCTTTGCTTCTCCTTGGGCAGCCTCGCTTTGCCCTGAGTGATGCTGGTCTTGGTGCAGATGCTTGGGTCTCCAGAGAACAGTCTTCTGGTGGAGTGGAGGCGCATGCCAGCTGAGCCAGATCTATTCAGACCATTCTGGTTATTTTTATTCGATTTTGTTATCAAGCCTGGATGTTATTCACATGTCCACATGTCACCAGTAATGTAAGACTGGCAGGATGTGTGTGCTACACACAAAAGAAATTGTAGGTAGAGATAGAGGTATCAGAACACACAAAGTCTGAGACACTGGGAGTTAGGAAGTAGTGGAGATGCCGGTCCTGTTTTAGGGGATATAATAGAGCTCTGGACAGACCTAGCTTTGAGCACTGTCTTGCCATGGGGGCCTGGGCAGTGACTCAGCCTCTTTCCACCTTCTTTTCCTCATCCTTAACCTAGGGACAATAAGACCGGTAGCACTTAGCTGAGGGGTCTCAAGGGAGGTCTTGAACATTACATGAAATCAGGTTTTTAAAGCCATCTCTGAGCCTTGAAGTGCTTTCTAAGAACATATTCGTCACTCTGACTGGAGAAGCACCGTGGTGGATGTAGGGGCTCGACAGTCAGCCCCAGAGCCAGGAAGTCTTACTGCTGACGCATCATTGCGGTGCAGTGCTTCGCCTCACACCCTGCAGACCAGCAGTGATGACAGCTGATAGCCGGAGTCAGTGTTGGATGGGTTGTGGGAAGACAGGCACACCAGTGCATTACTGGGGGAGCTTAGTCAGAACAACCATTTTGGAAAGCAGTTTGGAATTTTGCAAAGAAAGTGGCTAAACTATCTCTGTCCTTTGGCCTAGCAATTCCACTATTAGGCTTATGCCCCAGGGAGGTCGGTCGATGGATCGATGACGATCACAATGATAATTTTTATCTCATTTTATCTTCACAAAGACCCTGAGAGGTAGGGGCCATTATCCCTACTTTTACAGATGAAGAATCTGAGGCCTCTAGTGGCTAGAGTGCTGGGCCTGGAGTCTAGAAGACATGAATTCAAATCTGGCCTCAGACACTGGGCTAGCTGGGTGAGCCACTTAACTCCTGGTTGTCTCCTTTTCATCTGTTAATGGGAACAGTGGTGGCACCTCCTTCCCAGGCTCCTGAGGATCCTGTGAGAGAATGATTGTGAAGTAGGTAGCACAGAGGAAGCCTGTAGAAATGTGAGCCGCATCAGTATTGATATTAGTGACTTTTTGTGTAGCCAAGAATGGAATGCCTGCTGCTTGGGCACTGGCTGGGCCAGACATGGGCCACGGATGCACTGGGAGAAATGACAGGGACGAAGCCTGAAAGCTCTGCGTGCCTGGTGCCAAGGGCAGGAGGCAGAGCAAAGAGAACGTGCAGGATGGCGCAGCGACGGCATAGGAGGAATGAGGACCGCCCAGCGACAGACGCATTGGGCCCTTCCTTGGCTGAGCTGGGAGGTCGAGGGTTGAGGAGTGGTGCAGATACTGTCAGACTTTTTTCATGTATTGATGGGTTTGGCTGTTTTGGTTTTTTTTCCCTTTAAAAATGTTGTTTTATGGGATGGCCCTCTGGGAAGGGGAAGAGGAATATTGGAGAAATTCTGTTGATGTAAAAAACCAAAATGTATTTTAAAAATCGATTTAGAAAAATCAAGGATGTAAATTCAAAGTCAAATCCTTTAAGTTAGAAGTACCATGTAACAGCTGTTTTCTGTTTCTCAGCATCGTTCATTTTGATAGATCTGGTGTAAGAAAGTGGGTTTCCAAAACACATTCAGCTGAAAAAAACAAACCTTTACCCAAAAGGTTAACCCTGGTAGAGGTGGCAATGACACATTTCTGATGGATCCTTCTCAGAGGAACATGGTTGATGGTCAGAGGTCTGGTCACCAGTAGCAACCACTGGCCAGCTGCTTCAGAAAAACCATTGGCTTGCCCCTGTGGCGGCCAGTGCGCATGATGAGAACAGTGCCCGGGGCAATGCCAGCTCAAAGCCCCCTCACCTGCTGGCCAAAGGGCCTTTTGCCGTGACTTAGATGCTTTCTAGGCGTATCCTCAGCTGGGTCAGATCTTTCCTGCGCGGGTTCCTCAGCCCTCATCACCACCAGCTGGCTCTGAGATAGTAGCAGGCACCTTCTCTCTCCTTTTGGTCTCAGCTTTTGGTGCAGTGTATTCCTGATTGTGCGTGGCTCTCCAGACCCAGAGGATCTTCCAATCCCTCGGGCCAGGGCTAGGTTTGGACTGCAAAGCTTTGGAAGTTTTTTCACAGCCTTTTCAGCCACGCTTTCCTTTTTGTTCTCCTTTTTCCCTTTCTCACCTTCTTTTCCTTTGGGGGCTTTTTGTCTGCCATCTTGAGAAAGAGAAAGAGTGCAGTTGATTATTTTTTTGTGATTCTCTTGGCATTACTCTCATTCCTCTTCCCCTCCCCCCACTTTTTCTTCTGCTTCTGTAATATGCTTGTTAAAACCCTGTTAAAGCTCTTCTTTTTGGGCCTGAGGCCACATTACATTTTTCTTCGAGGCTTCACATGTGGCCATTTTGACACTATTATCCCCTTCCTCGTTTATACCTCGATCCTCCCTAACACCATAGTAACTTTCTGCAGTCAAGCTTTTTTTGTCTTGTTTTTTGCTGTGTGCGAGTTGGGCTCTGGTATGACCACATCTCTTGAGTCAACAGTGGCCTCTGTCATGATCAGAATCTAGCAGCTGTGGCTGGATCACAGAGGCTCTACTGAAGTGAGATGAGGACAGGGAGGAAAGCAGAGTTTTGTCATGTTAACGACGTTACTGCTTTTCTAGCCAACATTGTACAGTTCTCTCTCTCTCTCTCTTACAGAGGTTTCCCGTCATTTCAGATAGGAGCGTCATAGTATTTATCGTTGTAGGAATTCACAGTAATTGCCCATTTGATTAACTAAAGCCACTGGAACAGACACAGCCATGGTTAAATGGGAAAAATCGGTGCATTTAAATGAGGCCCCAGGATGGCCTGACAGTGTCTGAATGAAGAGTGGAACAATCAGTCAGTGCCCCCACCACCCGCTTAAAAAAGTCTAGCCTGGGCCCTCGAGACATCGGCATTCTGATGGCAGGGAGAAGACATCGTTGAATATTACGTATGGAGTAGAAGGAAAGAAACTCTCAGGGAGGCCCACAACTGGCAGGAGCGAGAGGGGCCTGAGGTGGGAGCTAGACTGTCAGCAGAAGGTAGATTTGGAAAGGCTAGAAGTGGTAGAGATGAAGAGACAGAGAATTCCAGGCAAGAGAGAGACAGAGATGGAGTGGTGGCTTTGGGAAGAGCAGATAGGCCAGTGCCTCTGGACCAAAGAGCAGCCAGTGGCTGAGTGTGAGGAGGCTGGAAAGGTGAGAGGGGCCAGCTAGTGAAGAACCTGAGAAACCCAGGAGAGGAGCATGCCTCCAGGCTTCTCTGCCCTCTGACCCTGTCTGCACAGCATTGTCTCAGTGGTCTCCCAAAGCCTCCTTGTTAGCCTCTTGCTTGCTGGCTAAAAACCAAGCAGCCAACCACCAACCCTTTGGTTTCCCACTGCCTGGCGATGTTCAGCTGCTTGAATCCAGCATTCAAGGTGCTCCCTGGTCCCCTTCCTCCAGGGACTTGGCTGTGATCCTAAGCATTTGCTCATGACTAGAACTCCTTTCCCTCACCTAAGCCCTGCCCTTTTTGGGTGCATACTCTCCAACTGCCTGCCCTCCTAGGGACTTTGACGTAGTTGTTTTTAGAAAATATTCCCTAGTCCTTCTACGTAAAGATTTCTTGAATGGAGCTTTTTGCCTCCTAGAGCACCTTGACATCGTCATTCAGTTGGGTGCTTTCCAGCTCCATCATCTGTGTTGAGTTTTAGAATGACGTGGGGAGTGGATGTGACAGGCAGGCAACGGTGCCTCTGTGGTACAGCTTAGAAAATGGACAAGTCAGAGATGGTGGATTATCTGGGAACTCAGAAGTCACCTGGGTCAGCATGCCCCTGACAGCAAGTGGTCAGTCTTCTAGTCTGCGGGGAAGGAAGGGCTGCCTGGACCTCATTGATACCATTTGGGTTTTTACATCTGTCATTTCACTTGAAATCTTCCCTTGTAACAAAGTGAAACATAATAGACAGAAGGAAGAAAGGACCACATCTGACCTCATGGGCCACGTTCTCTGGAATCGGTATTGTTCCCTGCACCTCATCTGTGAAGTGGGCTAAGGGCTTCTGTAGAACTCGCCTCCTGTGAGCTGCAGGGGAGCTCCATGCCTCATGGCCGCATAGGAGCATCTGCAGGATGCTGGTATTGAAGACAGGCCTCTACTTCCGCAAGAAGCTCGATGGGAGCTGAGTTCTGCATTCTCCTTTTCTTTGCTCTCTTTCAGTGGCATTGCTGGGTCAGAGGGCCGAGTTCTAAACACTCTCCAGAGTGGTCGGATCAGTTCATAACTCCAGCAGTGCCTCGGTGTCCCTGGCTTTCCACTTCTTCCCCAGTGTCGATCATTTTCCTTTTGTGTCGTGTCAGCCATTCTGAGGGCTGCGTATGACTTTGCCCCAGCTGTCCTCGATGCCTGGAGTGGGCCCCTTCTCTCTACGCTTCCGTCCTTTGCCTAAGAGAATCCCTCTAGGAATGAATGATGTCATCCCAGATGGCATTGTACAGTAGGGAGGTAGCCTGGGCCAGTCATGTGTTAAGAGTGAGCCATGAGAGAGGCAGATTATTGGAGCTTCCGAGACCTTGGGAGAAAGCAGAAGTCTTGTGGCTTGCTGGGCCCTGAGTCTCATAGGATGGATGAGGCCTGTCAGGCGGCCGCTGTGAGGTGGGGAGTCACATAGGATGGATGGACAAGGTGTGGAGGGTGGCCGCTGTGAGGTGGGGAGTCACATAGGACAGACGCGTTGTGGAGGGTGGAAGCTGTGAGGTGGACAGTCACGTAGGATGGACGAGGCATGGAGGGTGGCCGCTGTCAGGTGGGGAGTCATGTAGGATGGATGGACGAAGCGTGGAGGGTAGCCATCTGTGTCCTGTCTCAGTTATTTATCAGTGAGCATCGAGGTAAGGAGCTGTGGTCACACCAGCAGGCCGTGCCGCGCGAAGCATCCTGGTTCTGGAAAGAAGAGGCTGTTTTGACATGGCTTTGTCTCCCCGTATCATGGGGCACAGAGACTGATCGCAGGCTTTCCTTGTCAGACCTAAGGAAGGACATGGATGACGTTTAGGGGCAGAGGGGAAGTCTGCTCCAGGCCTGCCCTGGTGCTCAGTGCTTTACATCTCTTATCTCAGCAGCCCTGGGAGGTAGTTGCTGGTATGATCTCCATTTTACAGTTGAGGAAACTGAGGCCCTAAGTGGTGAAGGACTTGCCCAGGGTCTCACAGCTAGCAAGTGTATGAGGCTGATCTTCCTGCCTCGGACCCAGCACTTTGTGTACAGTGCTGCCCCGGCTGCCTTTAAAGGGCCGGGTTGTATTGCGTGCCATTCAAAGGGGAAGGCAAGAAGAACAGTTTATCCTGGTCACCTCTGACTTCCTGAGGCCACGTCACCCGTGTGGGCTCATGAGTGTGACTGTCATTCTGGGCTCTTCCCTCTGGCCCTCATTGCCCTGCTAGGGAGGGAAGGCAGGGAAGTGAGTCTTCTTCCAAGAGAATCTCTGGCCTGGCTGGAACTCTCCTGCCCCCAACCACTTCCAGGTTTGGCTTTAGGACTTTAGGGGCCTTGCTGTGCTGATGGCAGGGCCCTGGTCTGAGTTTGTGTCAGCTGGTGCTGGGAGGCCGCCTCCCCTATAGCTCTCATTTGGCTGAGAGGTGGAAATGGCATGGTGCACACTCCTCAGCCCCACCTCGTCATCCTCTTTTCCCAGGAACTTCAGCGGGAGGCCATCGCTGCATGTGGAGTAACGTCTTTCAAAGCTTGAACCACTAAAGGACCTAGTGCAGAGGTGGGGAACCTCGAGGCCACAACTGGTCTTCTAGGTCCTTGAGTACAGCCTTTTGACTGAGTCCAAATTTTACAGAACAAATCCTTTTCTGAAGGGCATTTGTTCTGTGAAGTTTGGATTCAGTCCAAGGGCTGCACTTGAGGACCCAGAGGGCCACATGTGGCCTCGAGGTTGCAGGTTCCCCACCCCTGCCTTAGTGGTTGTGACTATCAGGCGAGCTTGAGGGATGGTGTGATGGGTGGGCCTCCGTTCTGCTCCTCACTCAGTCTTCCTCGAGTTTCTGCTGTGTTGGTTGGGAAACTTGGCCTCGAAAAACAGGAAACTGAGCCACCACAGGAAGTACGAACGACAAGTGGCCTGGACCGCTCTAAGTCAGCCCTCAGGCCTGCCCAGGCGGAGGGTGAGGGCTCCCACTGCACTGGAGGCACGTTTATCCATTTACAGAATCTGATCAGGTACAAAGCAGATGCAGCATCACCTTAAAATGTGATAGAAGATGTTGTCTCTGGCCTTAAGGAACTTCCAGGGTCGACTCCCTGTGTTATTCTTTTGGGGGATTGGATCTGTGATGTCATTGGCATAGGGAGCTTCCAGTGCGGAAACCCCCTCCACCAGCCCAGAGCAGCTCTTGTCCACGTGGTTGCCAGGGCTCAGGGAGAGGAGGGCACTTGCCCAGGCAGACACAGTCACTCCACGCTGGAGCCGAGGTCATCCTGACTCCACCCTGTCACAGCTGCTTTACGCAGGAAGTGAGTTGTAGGCCTCCCCAGGATACTTTCTTTTAGGATCTTCACAAACGATCCATTCTGCTTGTCCATTTAGTTGATAGTGCCACTGGTCCTATGGCTGCATTCACTTCTCCCCACCTGATCATCAAAAGGAATCATTTTGCTTGATAGAAAAAAGGCCAGTTTGGCCTGGGCTCCAAGATGAAGCTGCTGGCCCTTCTGCCTCCAGGCATTCCCTCTGGCCCCAACCCTCCTCATCTCCACCTCGGATCCCCTGGCTTCTTCCTTCAGGTCCCAGCTCTAAAGCCACCTTCTACAGGAAGTCTTTCTCCATCACCCTTAATTCTGGTGCCTTTTCTCTGCTGATTATTTCCAATTTAAGTTGTTTGTGCGTTGTTTTCAGGTTGTCTTGCAGATTAGACTGTGAGTTCCTTGAGAGCAGGGACTGGTTTTTGCCTTTCTTTGTATCCCCAGCACTTAGCTTGGTGCCTTGCACGTACAAGAAGGTGCTTAACAGGTGGTTATTGACTAACTAGCGCCATAGGCCTGGGGAGCCAATGTCTGGCCTTTTAGCCACAGAAATGGGACAAGCTTCTCTTGGCTTGGCAGCCTCCGCCTCCTTCCGGGCTTCATCCTGGGGCTGGGGTTGCCGAAGGCTGCTCCACCCTGGGCTATAACCTTTGTTATTCCAGTGTTGATGTGGCTGGGATGATTTGCTAAGCAAAGTGTTGAAAAGGATAGTTAGTAACTGTGCCATTTTAAAATAAGTAATTCTAAGCTACAAAGATACCAACCAAACACGTTGGCAATGGCCTTGGAGCCAATGACATTGAGAGTCCTAGTAGTGTGGAGTACGTGGGGTGTCAGCGGCTTCATTTGTGGAGGTGGGGGCGGAGTTGGGTTGGTGTTGGACCAGGTGACTGCCCAGTTCCCTTCTTTGGCTTGGTGTCAGTGATGTTCAGTGTAGGGGGGGCTTCCTTTGTGGAGGGGGTGAGGTGATGATCAGTATGGGGAGGGGGGGCCTTCATCTGTGGAGGGGGTGAGGTGATGATCAGTATGGGGAGCCCTTTGGGAGAAGCCGTTAAGAGGTTTCACCTGTCAATCCCTTGGGCAGGTGAGTGGTACAAGGCAGGCTGATAGGCACTGATTATCACTTCCTGCTGTTTGATGATGTTTATGTCAGGTCTAATGCGGATGTGAAAGGTGTTTGGCAGCATTCCTGCGTACAGTGCCGAGCACATTTTGAATTTTGAATCAGCCTTCGTGGAAGTATCTGTTGTACCTGAGTTTATTTGTCAGGCCGGCTGCTTTATGTGAGAAGCATGGGGCCCTAGGCTTCCCGATTTACCGAAGGGGCCTTGGAGACCTCTTATTTTACAGATGGAGAAACTGAGGCATGTCCCAAATTCTGGTTTCTTGGAGGTAATTCTAGCAACCTGTTACATGGACTAAAGATTTTTAAACTTATTCATTGGGTAATTGTTTACATTTTAGGGTTGAGTCATAGAACTAGATGGAAATAAAGTTTGAGTGATTAAAGGGACTTTTTTTTAGAGAAACTGTGTTAAGAAGAATACAGTGATAGGAAGGGAATTCACTAAGGGAGGCATAAGATCTTGCCCTGGCCCTCCCAACAAGCATCAGAACCAAGTAAGATTTCCTGATCTCTGGGAAACAAGCAGTTCTGGACAGGAACAAGAGCTGTTTGTGGTTGGTTATTCACTATGACACACGCCCCACTGGGGGCCAGATCATTTCTCATGGAAAGAATTGTTTGGGTGCAACCATTTTAGCAAATGGCGTCTTTTAAGAACTGCAGGAAGTCAAGAGCCAATGAGTGGCTCCCTGCCCCTAACAGGATCAGAGAATTGGGCTGTTGTGCCACTGGATCCTAGCATTTCCAGCTTTTTAATTTGAGTTTTTCTGATTATTAACGAAAGTGAACATTTTTTTTCCAAATGAAAGTGATTACTTTGAATTGTGTGTGTGTGTGTGTATGTGAGAGGGAGGGAGGGGGAAAGAGAGAGAGAGAGTGAGCACGCCAGCCAGCCGCCCAGCGCCTTCGATGGTCACTGCAAACAGATGGGGGGGGAGCGGGCGGGGCAGGGTTTCAGTGAGCCAAGCCCAGAGGAGATGAGAGAAGGAAGAGGCCAAAGAGATCTGGACTTGCTTCCATCCACGTTAAGAGTTAGTTAATTTCTCTTTTCTCATGGTGGCAGTGGGGATCATCTTGGAGAGACCCTTGGGAACCCAAACTGTGTCTGCTCACACTTGGGCTTTCACAACATACAAGAACCTTGGATGTTTTTAAATGAAGATTGCCAAATCTCTCGTATAAAAGATGCCTCTCTGTTCTGCTTTTTGAATTATTATCAGCAGCAGAGAGGGAGGAGTGAGCCCAGGGCTTCCTGACTCCCAAGCTAGCATTTTATCCACTATGCCAAGCTGTATCTCTCCCATATAGAAAGCATTGGCAGCTGCATAGCCAGTAGGATTTTGTGGCACGGTGCCTGGTGCAGCTCAGAGGAGGCTATGCTGTGAAGTACTGTTGAATATTGTCCAAGGCTACAAAGTCTTTGAATAAAAGTTTCACTTGCTAATTCGCTTCTACAGATTTCATATGAGCTCTCCTAGACGTACGGGTCTTCAGTACCTAAGCCCTGTATATTAAACACTTGAATTTGTACTCCTTTGCATCCTGTTTAGAAATCTTTGAAAAGTGGATCGACAGGCTTCTCTAAACACAGCTTCCTGGCCCCAGTTCACTGTGCAGCTCTGGCTTTGGTTGAACTACCATCATCTCATTTTCTCCCAACTCTAACATCGTGGGATTTCTTTTGATTCTTCTGCCCTTCCCGTTATAATTTGATTTCAGTGTTGTTAAAGTTCCTGACTTCTCTGCCTTTGTACCCTGATAATAAATATTGGTGGCTCCTTGTAGTTGGTACTTATAATAGCTGTGGAGAAAGGCAGCCTTGGAGTTGGGGAGTCCTGCTTTTAAATCCCTTCTGATGACAAGTTACTTAACTGAATGAGTTAAGAACTCTTCTCTGAGCCTGAATTTTCCTTTTTCTCTGTCTTTAAATGGGGTTAACGAAGCCTCTAGCACTGATCTCCTAGGATTTTGAGGGTCAGGCAGCCTATTCTCAGCTTAGGGCCTTGAATTGTGCTGGGACCAGGGGCAAATGAGGAGGAGGGGAAGACCTTTAGCTCCTTGCTGGGAAGCTTGACCTCAAGCATACATTCTAGTACTTTAGATTATTAGGAACATTTATTTGGCTTCTTTAGAATTTGAATTTTCCTTTGGACTGGCCTTGTGATTTTATTGGTATGGAAGGAGGTTCCTTCTACCAATGTGGTGCCTGCTCTGCTCCTTGTATGTTAAAAGGTTGTCATTAAGCAGCGGGCCTATGGCCAGCAGAGGAGGCTGGAGCCCCAGGCTTTTCTCAGCCAGTGAGTCGGGCTTTCTGATTCCTCTGCCCATCTTTCTTTAGATTTTGGGCTATTCAGATTAAATATAACTTGTGTTACCTCCTCAGACCTTGTTCTTGGATCTTTTTACTGGCCTTCTGGATACTAAGTAATACATTTAATTGCCTTTTTTTTAAAATCCTTCAAGAAAGTAGAATTGAGGAAGTTCTGACTTAGAATATATTCCAATACTGAAGGCTATGTGGGTGTAGATGGTCCCTCTGGGCCCACACATCCTGTGTGACTGTTGTGGGGCTCATTCCTTGTGCTGGAGGCCTGCCACCTGTTGGCCTTGCTGTGTACCAAGCTGGCCGCCTCCCGTTGTCGATTCTTGATTTCAAACAGAACTTGCTGCACTTTGCCTGGACAGTTTCTCATTTTTAACATGCTCCAGTCTGCACATGCCGACCATATACTTTACTGTTGGTGCTTTTCCTTTTGTTTTGAGACTGTAGTGTTCCATGACTTGTGACCATACATCATCATCGGAAGAGTGTTGGGTTTTAGGTATTGGGTCTTTGTTTTAGGAAGGGCTTTGGGTCACTGTAATTTCTCAAAGGCAGGTCAGCCCCTTATGGCTGCTTCTGGTCCTCCCTGACTTCCTTCAAGCCCCAGCTAAAATCCCGCCTTCTACAAGAAGCCTTTCCTGGTCCCTCTTCCTGCTAGTGCCTTCCTCCATCGATTCTGTCCACTTGAGTTGTCTGTAGCTTGTCGGTACTTTTTTTTTTTCTGCTTGTGGCCTCCCCCGACTAGACTGGGAGCTCTTTGAGGGCAGGGTCTGTCTTTTGCCTTTCTTTATATCCACAGGGCTTAAAGGCACAATGCCTGGAACAACATAGGTGCTTATTAAATGAGTGCTGACTTGGCTACTCCTTTTCCTGTATGCATTTTTATCGATTTTGCATGCTCATATCTCGACATACATATACGTATAGACTGGTTGATGGTTGGTTGTTGTCCTTCGTTCTTGGAGAGGACCAAAGTGATATCACTATGCTTGAGTCAAGATTCAGTGTGTCCAGCTATGGCTGATCAGGCCAATACGTGCTCTATCACAGGTTGGGCACAAATAGTTCATTTGAGGTAGAGAAACTTGTACATCCTGTGTTTCCTTTGAGCTGTGTCAATTCTGCTTTGCTCATAGAGCACAGCGTCTTCTGTGATGTGGGCACGCCATGCTAAGCGATCCTGTGCCAGTGTCTCCCATGTCGCACAGTCAATTCCAGAGTTCTTGAGAGAGACCCTGAGAGTGTCTTTGTATCGCTTCTTCTAACCACTGTGTGAATTCTTGCCCTGTGTGAGTTCTCCATAAAATAATCTTTTTGGCAAGCATATGTTTTATGTTCAAACAACGTGGCCAGCCCATTAGAGTTACACTAGCTGAAGCAGAGTTTGAATGCTTGGCAGTTTAGTTCAAGTAAGGACCTCATTGTCTGGTACCTTATCCTGCCAGGTGATCTTCAGAATCTTCCTAAGACAATTAAGCGATTCAGTTTCCTGGCATGGTGCTGGTAGACTGGGCCAAAGACCTGTGGTGCATCTCAGTGCTGATGGAGCCACATTGATTCTGGAGAGATGAGCTGAACACTTCTGTAGTGTTCTCAACAGACCATCTTCCATCAATGCTGAAGCCACTGACTGTTTACCTCAGGTTGAAGTCAGTCGCTCCCTAAGTGAAGTTCCAACTGAAGAAGAGGTTTTGAATGCCATTAGGCTCCTTTCATGTGGTAAAGTACCGGGTGCTGATTCTATTCTAGCTGAGATTTACAAGGGAGGGGGTTCACTGCTCATACAAAAGCTGACTGAAATTTCCCAAGTTATACAGCCAGAGGAGGTTCTCCCTCAGGAGTTCAAGGATACCGCCATTGTCCATCTTTATAAAGGTAAAGGAAATAGATTGCCTTGTGACAATCATAGGGAGTCTCTCTGTTAGTCACTGCTGGCAAGATTTTTGCCAGTCCTCCTTAATAGGCCGATCCTTCCCTGAGAGCCAGCGTGGTGGCTTCAGAAAGGGTTGTGGTGGCATATATACACACATACATGGTGGGGGGAACAAAGGGGAGGCCACTGGCGCAGCTTTTGTGGGAAAGCCAATGTTATTCTCTTTCTCGCCTGTACTAGTAAAATTTTCTTCCATTGGTAAATGAGAACTGCTCCCTCTTTTAAAGATTGTAAAGCTCTTTCCTAAAAATGCCTGTTTGCTTGTCTGTGTTGAGACTCCAGACTCCTATCTGCAATCAGTAGGAAAGGGGAGGGAGGGCCTATCTGGCCAGTAGGGTCTGGGACAGCAGCCAGAGCCTGGGCTGATCCCGATCGAGGCACTGCTCTTGGCCCACTGTATCTCTAGACCTCTGATGTTGCCCAATAGAGCAGAAAACTTTGCTTTAATGTTTTCGAAACAGTGTTTCCGCTTCCTGTTTTAGCATCTCTACTTTAGGATCAGAATTGTCAGAGCCAAGGTTTGGGGGACTGGCTAATGGATTTGGGTTGTAAGCCAGTAAGTGCAGACATGTCTTGTTTGGTAATCGAGGCAGCCTAGGGGAAGGGAGTGGGGGGTGGGGCAGTAGGTAGGTGGGAAGACCTGAGTTCAAATCCTGCCTCAGACACTGAGCTGGGCCGGTCATGTAACTTCTCCCAGCCTCCGGAAATGGGGAAACTGATTTTTCCTAATGTCACCAGCTTCAGTGAGATAACATTTGTAAGATGCATTGCTAACCTGTGCCACATAGTGCCATATGAATGCCGTTATCTGTCCTAGAATTTTATAATAGAGCAGGTATTAGACACTCGTTCTAATGGGGAAGATGCTGCCCAAAGGGGCTAGAAAGGTATCTGTTGTTAATGAAAAGTCACAAGAATCACTAACTTTGTACTCCCAGGTACACTCATGTTTCAGAAGGCTAGCACAAGCCCAGGGCCAACTGGCCCATCCCTGAAAGGCCTGTCAGCGCTACCACTGGATTTGGTAACCCAGGGCCATGTGGGACCTCCTTGGGCCCTGACTTGAGGAAAGGGCCCCCCGGAAAGGGAGGAGGGGGGCCCTGGAGAGGGGGAGGGGCAGGAAAAGCTTGGGGTTCCCTTCCCTACTGCTCCTCCTTGCACCCTTTTTTTTTAACAACAGCGTTAACAATGATGAACTTTTTCTTTTCTAACAGTACTCAAGTATAGATGGAGAGGGAGGCCTTTCTTCAGACAATCAAACTAATTGGCACACTCCTAAAGCAGCGTTTCCCTTTTGTCTTCCTTTTTCTTCCATGTTGAGCTGTGTCGATCAGCAGGGGAGCTCGTGTGCAGGCCGTGAGCCAAGATCTGGCCCAGGTTTGGCCAGTTTTGTAGAGCCAGATGTAGGAGCTGGAGAATCCTGTTTTAGGAAAATTCCATCCAGATGTTGTCTCTTGCCCCTTGGCACATGATTCTGGAGGCTGAGGATCCCAGGATCTTAGGGCTGAAGGGGACTGGAAAGCTTTCCTGGCCCACATCCAGCCTGTAGCCAAGAAGTAAGCTGCCTGAGGCTGCACAGCCAGTTAGCTGCTGTGTAGTTTCTCTGACTTTTTTTTAAAGGGGACAGACACCTTGATTCCTTAAAGACTTCTGAGGATAGAGGGGGGACAAAAGAGAGACCTCCAGTCATCTTAACTTTTAATCCATTCCTAAGTTCTGTTTTCTGGTGAGCAAGGTTTTCTCAAATGTCTCTTGGACTTATTTTAATATGAGGACTGCATTAGGTTGTGGGTTACTGGTAAAAGACCAGGTATGTGGAAATAATATGTCCCCGTAAGCTCGGCGCCATCTTATGGGGAGTATTTTTAGTGCTGAAAGTGCTGGTGTTTTCCCTTTGCAGTAGGAAAATGGCCTGCCTTTGGCTGGGTGAATTTGTGGTGTGTAGTAGTATTTCTTCTCATCTTCTTTTTGCTCCTTCTTTGGTCCCTAACGTTTCTTTATCTTTTTAAATTAAGGGAATGAAGGATGCGACCCAGTATGTGACCGAGGAAGGGCTAGCATTCATGTCAGACTTCCTGTCTCTGCAGCCAGCTTTCTGTGCTCTTGGACTCACGTTATTTTTGGTGGTGGTTTGTTTGGTCCCCAGACTTACTGAATAAATTAGTGGGTGATCACCTTATAAAAAGGATTCTGTTAAAAGGCAAACTTACTCAGTGCATGTAAAACATGATTCAGCTTAGGGACACTGTTTTATGCACAGCTTTTCAGGATTAAGTCTGATCTCTCAGGACATCTGTATTTGAAAAATGAACTTGTGTCAGTGATTTTAGGCTTTGTTACATTTGCCCATAGCACTCCTTCCACTCTTCCATTCTTTCCACAGTGGCTTCTCCTGGGGCTTCGGGATCTGATTGAGCAGGGCAGAAGATCCCTGCCTTTCATCACCACCGGATCCCTGGTGAGCTTGTTCATGAGCTGCTGATGCTGCCACCAGTGCCGCTCAGCGGGCACTGCCTTGCGACCCTCCCCACTCCCACTGAAATGAATGGACAAAAGTGCACGTCTGCCTTGCACACTTCCTCACTCGGACGACTTTCCTTCCCGTGTGAGGAAGGCAGGGCCAGAAGACTCATTTTTGCTGGCTGGCTTTCTGACGACCTTCCCTAGTTCTGCCTTCCCAGTTGTCATAGGGCACTGTCCTCTCCTAGTTCCCCAGGCTCCTAACTTTGCCCTTTCACCTTACCTCCCATCTGGTCATTTTGCGGTCTTATTGTACCTCCGTAACATCCCTTACATCCGTACCCTTCTCTGTACGTAAGCAGCAGCAGCAGCAACATCTCAGTCGGCATGCCCCTCATACCAGACCATATGGCAGTAACCTCTGTTACCCCGGTCCCCATCTGTCTTTTCTGTAGCTGCCTTTTAAATGAGACCCACCTACTTGAGCTGCTCCTCATGTCCCCTCCCTAGTGGCTGCCCTCTGGACACTCTTCAGTGTCCAAGGCCTGATCCCCAGTCTCCTGAGGAGCTCTGGCCTCCTATTCCTGAAAGTTCTGCCTTTGCTTCTTTGGTGCTGCGTTCCTCAGTTGACTCACTGAGCTTCCCGTTCACACGGGGGCCCAGATCTTCTCCAGACAGAACTGCCGTTGAGCCGGCTCCATGTGTGAAGCCAAGTGTAAGACCCGGGCTTTGTCTTACTCACTGTTCTTCCACAGGATGCGCCATCTCTCCTGTCCATGCTTTTGTACCGGCTGTAGCTCAGCGCAGGGCCTGGCTTCATAGTGATCGAGCGATTGATTGGTTGACTCCCAGCCTAGAACACTTTCCTTTCTCTTCTGCAGCTCTAGAATCCCTGGCTTCTGTCAAGACTGAACTCAAGGGCTGCCTTTAGTAGGATGGCTTTGTGAATGGCCACAGTAGCCGGAGCCTGGAGGTTGGTGGTGTAGTGGACAGAGGGCCAGCTTTGGAGTCAGGAAGCCCTGCCAACCCTTCTCTGCTCTGTGACTATGGGCAGGCCGACTGACTTCTCTCACCCCATTTTCCTCATCTGTAGAAAGGGGATGATAGCAGCTGCTGCCTCACGGAATTGTTGGGAAAAGCGAGCGCCATAATATATCTAAAATTGTGTGCGAATCTCCGGGTGTTATTAGAGTTAGCAAATTGTTCCTGTGTCGACAGCATGTGTTTCTGGCTATATAGTACGTGCTATTTCTGCCATTCGAATGTAAATGCCTTGAAGGCAAGACTGTCTTTGCCTGTTTTTGTGTCCTCAGCATATAGTAAGTGCGGAATAAATGCTTGTTGTTTGGATGGTTGATTTTGAGTCCATCATCCAGCAAAGTCACCTCCCTCTCAGCTTGGTGCTGCTTATAAAATTGGCAGACATGACAAATGTGCCTTTTTCCTAGCCACTGATGAGAATGCTAAGTATGGAGCCCAGGCCAGTACAGATCCCTGGGCCCCTCCACTGGAGACCTTCTCCAAGTGGCTATGGGGCCATCACTGGCTAAGTTCCAATCCCATGGACTTGTAGGACGCTCTTGGATGGCTCCCCTCCCTCCATTTCTTCCCTGAGAGTTGTAGTTGTCTAGGTGACCTGTCTGTTAGCAGAGACCCCCACGCAAGTCCTGGGGAGCTTCCCCCAGCTGGCCATTCCTGTGTCCTGAGCTCTTCCTGGTGAAGTGGCTTTTCTGGACAGTTAGCAGCCAGTTCCTTAATTGTCCTTTCTCAGAGTTTGCTGGACATCTGCCAAGTGTACTTGTCCTTAGAATCAGCTCACATTTCTTTATTTTAATTTGCCCCTTTCCAGTCCCAGAGAGCCTCCCCTGTCTCCCTCAGCTTTGTGATGTATCACTGACAGTGAGGGTTCAGCATGCCCATTTATCAGTGCTTTCAGGAGCTGGGATTTCGTTACACTGAGCCAAATTCCTCTTACTAATGCAGAGTAGAATTTCCCTGTTTTCTTCATCTTTGGAAGGCTTCCAAATTTAAGGTGCTTCTTGAATGCTTATGTCCAGGCAGGCCCTAGCACTCAGATGACCCAAATGCTTCTTTTTCTCCCTCCGTTGATTATCATCCCTTGTGCTTCTCCTGCTCTGATTCCTGGATTTCCTCACAGTAGGATCCCTTCAGCATATCTGATGGCCCCTGCCTCTTCTTTTCCTTGTCCTGACTCTTTGGAATGAGCCAGAGCATCCGGAGCCCTGTCGCAGGCCCAGGTTCCATCCTGCTGGCTGTTACTGATGGCCGGGGAGATCAGCTGCACCTCCTCATGTGTTGATCTGCAGTTCATTTTGGTGGTTGTCACATCGCCATGAATAAGTGAGGGACTGGAGCCGGAATCTCCAGCTCTGCCTTTGTGTTAGGTCACGGTCCCTGCCTGAGGAGCTTTCTCTTAGGTGATGTGGTGTCCCCCGAAACCCACAAATGAAAGTGAATTTGGGGATCAGAAGATGCAACTTGCTTTTCATATGTGTGAGAAAAGGTATTTTTCTGTTACATCAAAACAATTGACTAGATAGTTAGAATTTTTCTCTAAGTTTTTCCAGGTAGAGATTTTAGTTTTCTAGTAGAAAGTTTATCTTTAATGTCCTCAGTTCCAGTGTCTAATATTGGTCTTTATAATATTAGGTGGTCAGTAACTGTCCCCTTCTGTCCATTTTGTTTGGAGGTTCATTGCCCCATTTCTGTGTTAAGGTAGGGTTTCCCCCCTCGGCTTCTTCCTCTACTACTTCCCTTTCCTTGTTTTCTTTTTCTCTGTCCCTCAGCTATGAGATAGTGGGGAGAGCAGACGACTCGGCTTCTTAAGGCCACAGGAGGTCCCCAAAGGAACACTGATGCTGCTCAGTTCCAAGAAGCAGAAAGGGGCCCTTTTCTCTTTTTGCCAGTGATGCGTATGTTGTCCAGTAATTTAATTGTTAAGAGGTTGAATTCCTCACACCTCTGTTTTTATGCCTATAAATTGACTATTAAATTGATGGGCATTGGTGGATGGAGTTTCCTTCCTGAGACCTTATGAGGTTATAGATCTGGTCCAACCAGAAAAGGAACAGAAATAGAATGTGATAATGTCCTGGGTCAGGATCTTGACTAGTGTCCTCCCGTGCTTATTGGCTGCTTTGTCAGCAGGGGCCCCTTTTCTGGAAGAGACTGGGTTACATGGAATCATGATCTCATTTGTCAAATCTTCCTGTTCACCTCCCTGCATGGCACAGACTGGAGCCTTCACGTATTCCGGGGAACTTTGCAGCCAAGAGCTTGCTCTTTAGCCTCCTAGTTCCCCAGCTGGGTTGGGAAGGGCTTGACACAAGTCCGGGATGTGTAGTGATGTGGGTTGGGGAGTGAAAGCATCTTAACTGAGTGCTTTTATGGTGATCTTTGCAGGGCTGCTTTGGAAGAGGTGGAAGGAGACGTGGCAGAATTGGAACTCAAGCTCGATAAGGTAAGTCCGGTCAGACTTCCCCTCACAATCCACAGACACTGAAACTCTGTAAGCAAAGATTAAAGTCATCCTCATCTTCCAGTGTTGTCATAGACCCATGAAAGAAAGATAATGCGTCTATGAGATGGCAACCGTCATTCTCTGTTGTTTAGTAATCAGATAGTTAAATAGTAATGTTAGGGTGCAGTTTTGGCTATGCTCAGTTTCACACCATTATGCAGTAGGAAAAAGGGTTTTTTTCCCCTGTCTGTGACTTTTTGTTTTTAGTGACTTTTCCAGAAATGGTCATGGCCATGAATAAATTTCAAGAAGTCAGCTTCTGTGTACAGGGAAGATATTTGCTGATTTCCTGGTCCCTTTTTGCTGGTGGTTTCTCTGATCTTGCCTTTGAATGTCTTTTTAGTTATCATATAGAGAGTCAGAATATTCCTGAGGTTAGTAGCACACCAATGATAGGGTTCATGCCAAAAAATGCTTATGAAGTACCAGCTGGAACAAGAGTGTTGTGCAGGGGCTTTGTATCCAAATAAAAAGATTAGCTAAGATATAACTTCTGTCCTCAAGAGCAACCACAGGGAACTAGGGACCTGCCCCTCCTCTGCCACCTGGCTGCCAGAGGGGACCTCAGGGAACCCTTTCTCTCTTGTGCCCCGACCTCCATTTCCCACCTGTCCCTACCCCTTCCTGAGCTGAAGCGGAGCCCCACTCCAGCCCTTGGGTCTGACACTTCCTTGGGGCCCATCTACCCTCCCATGCTTCCTAAGCTCTGCTGGGCCCTTCTCCATGTGGCCTTCCTTGGTGGGTTCCCCTCAGAGTGGCATGATTAGTTGTTGTGGCTGTTGTTGTTATTGGTCCTTTTCAAAGCTAAGTGATTAATGAGTTTCCAGTGTTACCAACACTGGTCTCTTTAGAGAGCTTTCTCGTCCTCATCAGAATTATTTCTGTCTTCAGAATCTACTCTTGAGAACTTTATATTCTTCCCTCCTGGGCTAACTTCCCTGGTAGAATTTTAGTTCATGGAATACAACTTCTCCTTTCTCTGAATCCTTTGAAATCTGCTCTTCCAAGTCACGAGCGTGCGTCAGATTACGTCCAGCTTTCCTTTCTGCCTCTGTCACAGACTATAAGATGGAACGATCCTTTTGCCCTGTCTTCCTGTCAGTTTCTTCCTGCCCACAGCAGCACATTTCTTCCTCAGTTCCTGTGTCCTTTGGGCATCGTCATTAGCTGCTGTGCTTTGGACCGAGTAAGAGAGAGCTCTCCCACAAAGTCTTAAATGAATGAAGGCCCTTTTCCTAGAACATGCTTCTCTGCCAAGCTTCTGATGTTTCTGGCCTCTTTTTTGCCTCCAGTTCTCTTCACACACTCGACTTCCACCCTGCTTCCCCTCTGGCTTCCTGGATTTTTCCTTGGGACTCTTGTCTTCTCAATACCCAGTGCTGCTCTGCTCCCCTGGCTCCCCGCCCCACCTTGGGCCAGTCCCCTTTCTCTTAAACTTGATGTGCTTTCCCAGAGTTCTATCCCACTCTGCCCTGACTCAGTGATACCTGTGAAATCCAGTTGGCCTCCTTTCATTGCAGTCTCAGACTCACTTGGCCTCTTGCCCATCCTTGATGTATTTGTACGGAGATGTCCGAGGCTTGCGAGTGAAGTGCTCTGCTCCTTTCCTAGACTCTTGGCCGTGCGGATTTCTGGGGGACTTCACTGCTGCTGTAGCTCCTTCTCCCTGGTTTCCATCTCTATACGTAGATGACACACGGGTAGTTTGCTCCCTCTCTCTTACTTCTTAGTGTTTCCTTTTGATTGGAAGTGTAAGGTAGCTGGCAAGCATAGCCTTTTATTCTTTCAAAAAGTGCATGTTTTCTTTAGAAGATCAACTCCAAACCTCACAAAATAATAAAAAAAAATTAAAAAAGCATAAGTTGTTCAGTCGTTTCCAGGTGATGGATCTTCCCAGTTCTTTGCTGTAACAAAAGCAATAACATAAATATGTTTGACATGTTCATCTTTTCCCTCTTTGGTTGAATGCCAAAAATGGTATTGGGGTGGGGGGGGAGGGAGTGATGATAATGCCAGCTGCCCTTTCTCTAGCGCCTCCTTTGTGCCAAACACTGTGCTGGGCACTTGACTGAGATGATCTCATGGGATCCTCACAGTAACTCTTTGAGGGAGGTGTCCTTATCATGCTCATTTTACCATTGAGGAAGCTGAGGCAAAGACAGTTCACTTGTGCAGAATCGTACAGCTAGGTGTCTGAGGCTGGATCTGTACTCAGATCCCAATGCTCTCCGCATCGCCCCTCCCTGCTGCCTCGGGCCACAAGGCACGCTCTAAGTTACTTTGCAGAATGGCTGGACCACTCACAGTCCTGCCGACCGTGCATTAGCTGTTGCCATTCTCAGATTTTGCCCTTCTCTGCTAAGTGGAGCCTCAGTTATCCCATTATCAGTGAAGTGGAGAGTTTGTCCAAATGGCCGTTGGTCATTTGGATTTCTTCCCTTGAGAATGGCCGGTTTGTATCTATTTGGCAATGATTTTTGTTTGTTTTTATTCGTAGCAATTCCCTACATGTAATTAGCTATTAGACCTTTGCTTGCTTCAAAGATTTTTCCCCCCAGTTAACTGTATCCCTTTCATTTTTACTTTCATTGGCTTTGTGCTAAAGCTTTCAATTTTATTTAATTAAAATTGTCCATTTTATCTCCTGTCTTCCTCCCTCCTCTTGGTTGGTCAAGCATTCTTCCTCTAAACGCATCTTCTCTAACTTGTCAGGGATGTGACCTTTTCTATCGAGGCCTAATATCCATTTGGAGTTTACTGTGGTAGGTGGTGGGAGATACTGATTTAACCCTGATTTCCAATTTTCCCAGCAATGGATCTTAACCCAGTAGTTGGGGCAGCATGTTCACTTCTCTGATTTGCCTTTCTGTTCTGAAGCCCTAGGCTCTGATCACTTGCCACTGGTGGAAATAGCAACTCAGCCTCAAAGTCTTTAGTTTCTTGTCTGAGAGTTCTGGATGATTAGCAGTGCTTTCCACGTGTCTTCTAGGAAGCATCTTTTGTGCTAGTCCAAATTACAAGGAGGTGAGGAGTCGGCAGCACTTGTGAGAAGGCTTGGAAGCTGGTGGCCAGTTTGGGATCAGCTCCTGGGGTTGTGCCCATCGGAGTTGTTCTTGGTCTTGTTCTTAATAGATCCAATCTGGGGGTGGGTTTGAAAGGGGCTCTCCCTGGACACTGTGGGCTTAGAGGAAGAGTCACGTTTGGTCAGCTGGAGCTGTTCTGGGAACTGGCTGGTCATTTTGTTTATTTAATGATGAAGTCAGATGAGCTTCCATCTGTGATGTACAGAAGATGTTCAGACTCCCATATGGAAAGGATTTGTAAAACTGAGACATTTTCCTTTTTTCAGCTTGTGAAACTTTGTATTGCGATGATTGATACTGGAAAAGCCTTTTGTGTTGCAAATAAGCAGTTTGTGAATGGAATCCGAGACTTGGCCCAATATTCTAGTAAGGATGCAGTGGTGGAGGTAAGTATTGTTAGGAAAATGAGGGTTTTAAATGTCGTGGAAGATTTCAGAAGTCAAGAAGCCGAGGGTGTGTTACCCGCCTTGCGCCATCATGTGCGGTGGTGCTGGACCTTTGGGATTTCTAGCCAAAGGCTCAGAGGTGGCACAGTTGGTCCCTGGGGCCTTGTCTCTCTTCTTCCCCTCCATTTTACATGTGAGGAAGCCTAGGGTGCGTTACCCACCCTGTGCTCGCGTTACCCACCCTATGCTCTCATGTGCAATGGTGCTGGCCCAGTATTTTCAGAGATGGGACTTGGAATCCATGGCACCAGCTCCCCAGCAAGTACTCAGGTGATTTTGTGGCTCTCTCACCCCTGGGGACAGGGATGATAGACATTCCCTAAAGGTGATCTCACTGTAGATGACCATATATTCCTGTCAAACATGCCAGTTAAATAAGTGAGCCCAAACTGGAACTGACTCTTCCTGAGTCTGTTAGGAGCTTCATTTAAGTTCAGCCTTGTAAAAGTGGAGAGTATTGGTACATTAAGGGCTTTCCTCTGCAGGACTGTGGAGGTCAGGCTTGGTATGCTTGATCACATGTCATCCGTAGCAGTGAAAGAGCTGAGAACCAAGTGAGGCAGCCTCCTGGCTGTATTAGCAGCTGTGCGCCCCCACCTTCACAAACTTGGTGACCTTAGAGTGATTATTCTGTTTTCCAAGGTATCACATTCCAAGGTATCACGTTTCCAAGGTAGCAGCGTTCATTTCTCCAGATCTTTATATCTGTGGTCTCTACTTGAGCTTTTAATGATAAAAATGAAATAATATTTGTTAAAAAAAACCAAACCAAGCATTTAGCCCAGTGCCTGGCACATAGTAGGTGCTTTATCAGTGCTCATCCCCTTCCCCTTGCTCAATAACTAAATTTTATCTTGATTTCTCTCTTTCGCAGACAAGTTTGACCAAATTTTCTGAAAGTCTTCAGGAAATGATCAATTTTCACACAGTAAGTACTGCCAATAACCAGAGCATGAATAACTATGAGCAAAATTTTCCTAAAAATTCCTTAATGCTGCCCAAATCCTGCAGTTGGGGAGGGGTGGAGGCAGTTGTTTGAGAGGATGAAGTTGGAATTCTCTGACCTTGAAGGCCTTTCATCGGCTGGCTCCAACCATCTGGCTAGGCTGGTCACAGGCTTTTTTTGCTCCTCTGACTTTTTAAATTTTGGATCTAATGGACTGAAATGGTTGGGGGTTGGGGTGGGTGGCAGGGAGGGCAGACTGATGAAATACCTCCCTTTAATTTTCTGGCTTCCTTTTGAAAAGGAATTTTTTATCATTTTTGTCTATAAAATCTTTTTGTGTTGCTTCAGTGTGCTTTAGGATGGAAGGGCATTTCTTGCCCCAGAAGTAATGCCTGCTATTATCTGAATGTTAAAGACAATTTTATTTAACACTTTGCTTGTAAAACTTGACACTCAAAGTTTTTTAGAGTGTAACCTATACATTGGTCAGGGTTTTTTTATTTATATTTATATTTTTTTTCCTCCTAAAAATTCTGATTTTTTAATTCTTTCGTTTTATTTTCTTAACTCTTTAGTCAGAGTCTCAGGAAGTAAACTGCGTGTTAAGCTTTACTTTTAGGGGGCAATTTCTATCCAGTTCAGGCAGCCTGCTTACCCTTTCTTTGGGGAAACATTTCCCGAGGCCATGGCCTGGCTTCTTGTTTCTTGATTCTCTGTACTCTTTTTTTGATGAGCTCGTTGGCTCCCTGTGCAAGGCTGATGGGGGACCATGGAAATACCAGAGGTGACCCAATAGGTCAAGCGCTAGAATTGGAATCAGGAAGAGCTGAGTTCCAGTGTGAGCACAGATAATTCTGAGCTCTGGCACCCTGGGCATATTCTCTGAGCTTCCATGTCCTTGTATAAAATGAAGGTCTTGGACAATTCTTAATCTGTAAGCCTCTGCCATTTTTCCTGTCCTTTTTTGGGGGGGGGCAGGGCAACTGGTGTTAAGTGACTTGCCCAAGGTCACACAGTTAGTACATGTGTCAAGTGTCTGAGGCCGGATTTGAACTCAGGTCCTCCTGACTCCAGGGCCGGTGCTGTACTCACTGCGCCGCTGAGGTGCCCCATTTCTTGTCCTTTTTATGTGGAAACATTAATGCTTTCTGAGGCCATAATAATTTTTAAAACTTTTTTAAGCACTGGACTTAGAGTCAGTCAATTAGTAGGCACCTGTTGTGTGGCCAGATCAGCCCCTGCCTTCAGGGAGCACACAAGAGAGACAACATGCAGACTACAGATAGAGACAGAGAGAATGAGCGGAAGGCAATGAGGGGAGGACAGTAGGGGTGGGACCTGGGAAGGCTGCCAGCAGAAGGAAGCCAGAGGGAAAGTATTGTGGCCCTGGGAAGCAGTCAGAAAAAAGGCCCAGTCTAGAGATGGAGGGTCCTGTGCGAGCAGCCAGAAAGGCAGGTGGTGTTGGGTGGTAAAGTACGTGAACCAGAAGGGTCAAATGCCAGCCAGCTTGTGGTTGATCCTGGAGGTCCTAGGGGACCATTGGAGTGCACTTTAGGAAAATCCTTTTGGTGCCTGAGTAGAAGACAGCCTGGAGCGGGGAGAGACTTGTGTCAGACAGCCCCATCAATGGGCACTGAGGGCCTGAACCAAGCTGGTGCTGTGTGGGGGCACAGAGGAGACATGTGAAGGCAGCAGTGACCTTCTTTGGCAGCAGAGTGTATATATGGAATGGGTTGTGGAGAAAACGCAAGAATGACAGTGAGCTTGTGAGTCTGTGTGATTGGGAGGATGGGCGTGCCCTCACCATAGCAGGGAAGCTGGGAAGAGGAGTTGTTTTTGATAGGTGAAGTTTGAGATGTCCAAGATGGAGCTGGAGATGTGAGGCTGGGGCTTGGGGCTGGATCAGTGCACCTGAGAGTCACGTTTGTAGAGCTGATGAGGTGAGCTGTGGCATCGGAGGGAAGGAGGAGTGAAGGAGGCCCAGGAGGGAGCCTTGGGGACCACCTGTGTGAGGGACCTGAACAAAGATCCGGCAAAGGAGACTGAGAAGGGAGGAGGGGAACTGGGAGAGAGCAATGCCACGAAAACCGTGGGAGGAGAGGGCTCAACTGCGTGGCTGCTGAGTAGTCGAGGAGGACGAGGGCTGGAGAGAGGCCAGGAGATTTGGGGATGTGGGAAAGAGTGGTTTCGGTCCAGGGAAGAGCGTCAGAGCTGCGTTGTGGAGAATCTAGATTGAAGCCAGAGGAGAGGAAACAGGCACTGATTGTTGATAACCCTTGGGAAGTGTTTAGCCAACGAGAGGAGAGATGGGGGTGATGGCTAGCTGGGCTGGTACGGTCAAGGGTGAGCTTTCTGAGGCTGGGGGACATGGGAGTGTTTGTGCAGAGCAAGGAAGGAGCTAGCACAGAGAGAGAGTGAAAGGTGAGAGGATGAGGACAGTTGGATGGAGAATGTGGAAGCAGAGATCCACGTAGGATTGGTTACCTCTTCAAGAGAGACAGGAGCGAAGGAGGAGATGATGGGGGAAGAGGTCTGACTGATGGGAGGTGAGGAATAGGGGAGAAAGAGGGGCTGCCTTTGACAGCCTCAGTCTTCTCAGTGAAAGAGTAAGAGCTGTGCCCATCAGTTGAGCTGGCGGAGGTTCCAGGGAGAGTAGGAAAGTCAGTGGTTGGGGAATGAGAAGGGATTGCTTGCCTTGCTGCAGTGAGAGCCCGATGAGATTAGGGAATAGAAAGTCCTAGTGGACGGAGAAAGTCATGGCTTCACACCTCTCTCCCATAGTGCTGGATTCTCATTACAGCACACAAAATCCTCACAAAGATCGTATGCACACATCTAGGTCGAGATATACATTATCTATGATCTTTGTGATTATTTTGCATCTACATGTGTATAGACGCACAGATACATGTGGGCGTGTATATATAGTGTACATGGTAAAACTAACCCTTCTGGTGCTTTTCTAGGATCCCCTTAGGTCCTCACACCTCTGGGAAGGAGGTGGTGTGTTAGCACTGTCCTGCCGAGTGCTTGGAACATATGGAGGCTTTATAAACATTTGTTCAATTGAATTTTACAGAAGAAGAAATTGGGGCCACTAGAAGTCGCTGCCTTACACAAGGTCTGACCCCTAAGGAATCTGAGTGTGGGTTTCAAATCTTCTGACTTGACATCCACTGCTCTTTCTCCTGCACTACAGGATTGTCTGTAAGGGAAAGTCAGCCAAAGAAACATCCTGGATTAAAAGACGCAAACAAAAAAGGCCCCTCCCCAGGAGAAGTCGTTCACTCTGCTTTTGAAAGGTTGAAAAACCAGCGTGGCATCTCTGGCCCATGTGATTGCCTTGTCCAGAGTAGTCGGCTCTAGGGTTAGTTGTACTGTTTCACACAGGATCAAATTCTGGAAAAATGTCAAGTTTGCCAGGTTAATTGTGAAACAATCAGGGCCCTTGGCTTTTGTTTAAAACAGGAGAATCATAGAAATGAGAGATGAGAGGCTCTCCCCACTCCACTCCATCTTTCACTCAGCAGTGAAAGGGGTTGTTTTTAACTGCCACCTCTCTCTCCCTTCAATAAACTCCAGTGACTCCATATTCCTTCTGGTTTTGAATATTAGGTGCCCTCGCTTTTAAAGCACTTTGTAGCCTGCTTTTACCTTTCTAGTATTCCAGCCAGACTGTCCCACGTGCTGCCCCTTGTACAATACTGGCCATTCCTAAATACTTGCTATCCCCCCATGCTTAGAAGACCCTAACCCCCCCTCCCCTCATCTCTGCCCCATGGGCTCTCTGGTTTCCTCAAGACTCAGCTCCATTGCCACTTTGTGGAGGAGATCTTTCCCCATTTTCCCAGCTGCTAGTACCAAGATGACCTTGCATTTATTCTGTCTACATTTTGTATGTACCCATGTATTTATATGCTGCCTTCCCCATTAGAATGTAAGTTCCTTGTGGGCAGGGACTCTTGGTAGCTTGTAGCATATGCTTATTGATAGATTGACATGAGCAGCCACATACAGCATAGCCAGCCTTTGCTTGAAGCCTTCCCATGAACCCGCTGTCTTTGGAAATAGCCTATCCCACTAGAGATAGTTGTGATCATTAGGAAGTTTTTCCCAACGTGAAGCCTCAAGTCACCTCTTTGCAACTGCCACCCATCGTTCCTGGTTCTAGAAAACACATAGCAGCATTTCCAGATCGAGGGATGTTAGTTAAAGATTGGATGGTGATTGCGTTGGATTCATCAAGTTATAAGCAGTAACAGTGAGTGGTAGGCTGGTGACCACTTTGGAGATGTGCTCAGTGAGAATCCAGTGCCAGTGGGTGGGTTGCAGCAAATCACACTCCCATCTTCAGGCTTATTAACCTGTGAGGGTTGATTTTCAATCCCTCTGGGTTATACATAGCTTTATGTTTGAGCTTTTGCTACTAGATAAGCTGTAACAATATAGTTAGAACCTAGGAAAATAGACTGTTTTCAAAGAAGGTTGTATGTCCACTGATCTCAAAAGACTTTGAAGACATTTGGAATAGGCAGCTTGTTTGGCTGGAACTTAGGGCTTTCTGTGATGTCGTGAGTGACTTCTTTAGGTTCTGAGCAGCCGTAGGTTCTAAGCTCCTTTGTCCATTCATTCAGTGAGAACTTTGTCAGTTGGCTGAGCTTTCCTGATGGATTCTTGGCTAAGGCCAATGGAAGATGCCGACGGAATTTGGTGAGTTCCTGTGGAAGCCATTGAACTTGGCCTTGCCCCATGGGCCACCCATTTGTAATGCATCTCTTCTGCTAAAAAGAGAAACTGGCTTTTGTGATCCAAGTAAATCCATCACGGCACTGGTTCATTTGGACTGTGGAAGTTCAGTTATCTAGTCTTTTTTCCTAAGTGCAACATAGTACAAGATACAAAATGCGTTAAAAACAACCCCGGTAGTAATCAAGTATATTAGGTTGATACCAAGATTTTAATGTAAAAGACATGATGAAGGTCGTGAGGATTTGAGAATGATGAAGGTTCCTCTGGTTCCATACGAGGCTGTACCTTGACATTGAATTTGGGTTGAGTTGGAAGAACTCTGGCAGCAGATGCTTTTTTTCTATTTTAGGGAGTCAGGTGTAGGTCATTTAGCTGCCTTCTGCTCCTCAAAAAAAGTATGGGAGTAAAAGAACCCCTTTTAAAGAGCTCAGGCAGATTTTTAAATGCTCCAGTCATTTTCATCATCAGAACTATTTACAATCATCAAAACTGCTTGGCGCTGGTTAAAAAATGGAAAAGGCAACCAGTGGGGGAAAATTAGGTGTATAGGCCCCAGAAACAACTGAGTATAGTAGCATGGTATTAGATAAACCCAAGAACTCCAAATGCTGGGGTATGGATTCACCATTCAACAAAAAGTCCTGGCAAATTTGTAAAGCTGTGGGCAGAAATTTTAGGGTTAGACCAGTGTCTCACACCATGTCCCATATTAAGGTCCACGTGGATTGAAGATCTGTAAAGATCATATCATAAATAAATTAGAGGAGCAAGGAACATATTTTCCATAATTATGGGATATGCTTAAGAGTTCTTTTTTTTATTTAACATTTTGAGTTCTAAATTCTATCCCTCCCTGTTTGCTGAGATGGTAAGCAATCAAATATTGTGCATTTATGTATAACATTTCCAGATTAGTCATTTTGTACAAGAAGACGTGAATGAAAGAAAGTGAAAAATATTATGCCTCAGCCTGTATTCAAACAATGTCAGTTCTTTCTCTGGAGGCAGTTAGTCTGCCTCATCATTAGCCCTTTGGATTGTCTTGGATCATTGGATTGCTGAGCCCAGTGAGTTATTCACAGTTCTTCATCGAGCAATATTGTTCTCCTCGTTCTGTTCACTTCACTATCAGTTCATGTAAGTCTTTCCAGGTTTTTCTGAGAGTATTCTGCTCATCATTAAAAAAATTTTTTTCTCCACTTAATAGTAGTTTATTTTTTCCAATTACATGCAAAGATAGTTTTCAACATTCGTGTTTACAAGATTTTGAGTTCACGCTTTTTTGTCCTTTCCTCCTCTTCCCCCTCCCCAAGATGGCATGCAATCTGATGTAGGCTATGATTATATTAAACATATTTCTCCAGTCATATTGTGAAAGAAGAATCAGAATAAAATGGACAAAAATCACAAGAAAGAAAAAAACATGCTTCAAGACCCCAGATTTCTTTTCTGTGGTGGATGCGGACAGTATTTTCCGTCATGAGTCCCTTAGAATCGTCTTAGATTGTGGCATTGCTGAGAAGCGCTAAGTCTCTCAAAGTTAGTCATCTCGCAGTATTACTGTTACTGTGTACAGTGTTCTCCTGGTTCTGCTCCCCTCACTCAGCATCAGTTCGTAGAAGTCTTTCCAGGTTTTTCTGAAATCTGCCTGCTCGTCATTTCTTGTAACCCACTCGTATTCTATCACAATCATACACCACAACTTGTTTAGCCATTCCGCAGTTGATGGGTATCCCCCAATTTCCAATTCTCGGCTACCACAAAAAGAGCTGCTAGATAAATATTTTTGTATATATAGGCCCTTTTCCTTTTTTTTAAATTTAATTTTTTATTTTGTAATCTCTTTGGGATACAGACCTAGTAATAGTATTACTGGGTCAAAGTGTATGCATGGATTTAAACCCCTTTGGGCATAGTTCCAAACTGCTCTCCAGAATGGTTGGATCAGTTCACAACTCCACCAGCATTAGTGTCTCAGTTTTCCCACATCTGCTCCAACATTTCTCATTTTCCTTTTCTGCCATATCAGCTAACTTGATAGACATGAGGTGGTTCCTCAGAGTTGTCTTATTCCCATTTCTTCCATCAGTAGTGACTTAGAACATTTTCTCATATGACTGTAGGTGGCTTTAATTCTTCATCTGAAAACTGCCTGTTCACAGCCTTTATCAGTTGGGAGATGACTTGTATTCTTATAAATTTGACCAAGTTCTCATATCAGAGAAACTTATTATAAATTTCTTTTCACAGTTAAGATTACTGTGCATTTCCCTCTGTCCTGTTTTTGCCCTGTTTATCCTTCTCTCTCTCTCCTTTCATTCTGTCCCTCCTCAAAAGTGTTTTCCTTCTGACCACTGCCTTCCCCTACCCTCCCTTCTTTTAGTCCCCCTCCCCTTCTCTTGTCTTCATCCCCTCCTACTTCCTTGTAGGGTAAGATAGATTTTTACGTCCACCTGAGTGTAGTGTTATTCCCTCTTCGAGATGTGTACAGCAGGCGCTGTCCCAAGGTTCAGGTTTTTTCGTGCTGGTCTTTTCAGAGCTAGTTCTGGGGATCTGTAGGTGTTAGTTCTTGCCAGGTGGCATCATCTAAGGAGAGATATGATCAGTGCTCTCCTGGCCTGGGCTCTTATCTGTGAGTGACCACAAGTACTCTTTTCTATCTTGGAACTATGACCAAGGTCTCTGCTCCTCATGTTCTGGTGTGCTAATAATGCTCCTTCTCACCCTGGGACTGTGAGCCAGCAATGTACCAGAGTCCCACCCATTGTTAGCAAAGGGTCCTCTGTGATCTTCTGACCACTTGTCCTACCCTCTTAGCATCTGTGGCCTGAGAAGCTCGGGAAGCTGCAGCTGCTGATTCAGTTTTCTGTAGGGCCTGCTGCTGGATTGCTGGGGCATGGCCTCACCCGCATGAGACAGACTTTTCCTGCTGACCTTCTAAGTTGTCTTGGGCTGGAAAATTGTTCCACCTTGTCCTTTTTTGGGTTCTGCTGCTCCAGAATTCATTTGGAGGCCTAATTTTAAGATTGTTTGCAGGGGCATTTGGGAGAGCTCAGGTGATCCCTGCCTTTACTCAGCCATCTTGGCTTTAACTATACAAAACAAGTAAATGGCATTTACAGAATTTGGGAGTTGAAAAGAACCAGTCGCCCAAACTGTTTGAAATTTCAGAACAGTAAAAGAAACATGAAGATTAATTGTTCAGGCCAGACAGCTTAAAATGTCATTAATTGCTACTAGAAGGTTCTAAGGCAGCTAGGTGGGGAGTAGAGTACTGGACATGGAGCCCGGAGGACCTGCGTTTGACTCCCAGCTCTGAGTCGTTAAACCTCCCTCAGTTTACCTACCTGTTAAACAGGATGATAGCACCTGCCTTCTAAGGTTATTTTGAGGATCTCTTGAGATCACGTATGCGAAGCTGGACATGGTAGTACATTTGAAACTCATGTTCCTATGGGACACTTAGGCTAGCACTTAGGCTGGCGCTCCAGTCAGTCTGGTATCAATATGGTGAGTCCTCAACTGGGCTGCCTAAGGAGGGTCAGTGTGCTAAGGATTGCAGGTGGCTGCTGCAGTGCCAGTCTGAAAGAAAATCAAATATTCAGCCCATTTAAATAAAGTGTGGCGCCAACTTTCAAGCAGTATTCTCCAGGGAGGGAGACATTGGGCACCGGAGGCAGTGTGTTGGTAGGTGAAGGGTAGAATGGAGGTGGTGGCCAGTCTTTCCGAAGAGACCCAAGGAGGCCAGTCCATTCATTTTGTTACATTTTCACTTCTATGAAAGGAAAAGTGATTAAAAAAAATCCAATTTCCCATATATGTTTCCAGCCATCTTAAAGATATGGTTCTATGTAATTGTCATCTTCTCCTACCTTTGTTCAAGTCTGGGGACCTTCCAGCCATGAGTGCCTGGGGAGCGCCTGGCAGGGAGAGTGTCTCGGGAGGGAGCAGCATGGCTGCCCAGCTCTGGGGCCCATGTTGGGTGCATTGGAAGAAGGGGATGCCATGCTGTGTGCCGGCACAGGGTGCTATTTAGGCAGAATAGGAAACCTAAAGAGTTTGTATTTGAGAGTCCCCAAGAAGGAATTCCAGGTGGACGGGGAGAGAACCCTTTTGCATTTGGCCTGCTCTTCAGCATTTACCAGTCCACGGAGGGTCTTTGCTCACATCCTTCTTTGGCCGTCACCTATACCAGAGACTTTTCTCCGAGCATCTGTCCACCTAAACGTTTCCTTGTTGCTCTTTTGTTCTCCAGATCCTGTTTGACCAGACGCAGAGATCAATTAAGGCACAACTTCAGACATTTGTCAAAGAGTAAGTCAACACTTGTTCCATTGTGAAGGGAGGAAAAAGGGGAACTCCATAAAGTACAAAGTAAAATTGAGGCCCCATCAGATGTGGGAATTAGGATCATCTGAAAGAAGTCACAGAACCTAATTCCTGGGGTCCAGAGGCTGGGCTGCTGGCAGTGCTTCCTTCCATAATTCTGAGCACCGGTAAAGTGGACATTTCCATGTATGGCCTAGAACAGAGAAGGCGGCTTGTCTAGGACGATACCGCAGATCTCTCTTCCGTCTGTTGCCTTTTCTCTCAAGGGCACCTCAAAGCCTTGGCTGTCCTCAGCAGCTTCCCCAGCTGTCCTGCTTCTTTCTGGCCTCTCTCTGCTCTCATCCGTGCAGCTTTTCCAAAGGTGCCTTAGTACGACCCCTTTTCTGCTGTTCTCCACCTGTCCTGCCCCCTTCCCATTGGGAACAAAGAAAGAGCTTTGCATTGTCCCAAAACCACACACCCCCTTAGTGTGTTCTGGGCTTGTGTCTGGCCTCCTGCCATTTCTATTCGTAAAGCTTCCTCCTTTTCTGTGGTCGAACCATTGACCAGGCCCAGGAGCTACAGTTCCTACCCTGGCAGTCACCAGGTCGCATCCATACTAGGGTTGCTTTTCTGGAGGATGGCTGTGGCATGGTTTGGCATGGGCAGGGGGCCATGTTGCTGTTCCTGGGGTTCTTGATCTTCCTGGTAGGGGCACACTAGCTGCTCCCCTGGCTGGGCTGGAATCAGAGCCAGCGACCTGGAGGGTGCTGTTGGTCCTAGGGCTCTTAGATTGACCTGTGTGCCTGTGGCAGTTGGTTGGCTGGTGGCCTTCTGACCTAGGTTGGAAGGATAGCCAGTGGTCGGGACTGGCACTGCTGGTCTGGGCCTCTCAGACTTAGCTGCTTGTCCAGGATGGCAAGTAGGACCAGATGGCGTAATATTCTGAAGCCTCGGCTCAGGTCCTCTGATGGGCAGCTAGCCAAAGGAAAAAGCCGGGGCCTGCTGCTCCTAATCTGCTGGGAGGGGGCGCTACACACTATCGAGAAGTGATTGTTGGGGATAAACGCAGATTTGGGGGACATTTCATCCTTTCTTAAAAAAATAAGTTGCATTGCGTCTCTTGGTTTTTCTATTACCTACATTTCCCAGTTCATCCCTTCCTGCATGCTCCTTCCCAGAGAGTCACTCCCTAAGAAAAGCTCAGTGAAGCTGACCAGTGTATCGGACACACCTAGTTTGAAGCAGTGTCTGTCCCATCCACCTCCTCTTCCCCCCGCCCCCATCATCAAGACCCACCTCAGCAGAGCAGAGAGCCCTGATCCTGCACCCACCACTTGGGAGCCACGTTTGGTCCTTTCCGGGGCTGCTGCTTTCTTGAGGTTGTAGAGTCCTTGTGTGTATTGTGGCCATGTGCATCGCTGTTTTGTAGCCCAGCAACACTCCATGGCCCTGATTTGGCTGTGGCCGCTCCGTAGACACCTACTTTGTTTACAGTTTTTTGCTACCACAAGTCAGTCTGTGTCTTCGGGGGCCTCTGTCCTTAACCTCCTTGGGGTACATGCCAAGCACTGGGATCTCTGGGTCAAAGGGTCTGGACATTCTCAGCTCAGAAAAATTTGTGTTTTTGATTTGGAAGAGTCAGAAATGGGGAGCAGACACAGGCAAAGGTCTAAAGAAAATCACCAACCTTGTTCTTTTTAGAGATCTCAGAAAGTTCAAAGATGCCAAGAAACAGTTTGAAAAGGTCAGTGAAGAAAAGGAAAATGCCCTAGTGAAAAACGCCCAGGTTCAAAGAAACAAACAGCATGAAGTAGAAGAGGCCACCAACATCCTGACGGCCACCAGGAAGTGCTTCCGGCACATCGCCCTGGACTATGTCCTGCAGGTATGTGGGGAGCAGGGGGGTCCTAGGGAGGGCTCCCAAGAAGGGGCTGTGCCTGTCATACCCCAGGCCCCATCCCACCAGGCCTGGTGTCTTTTCGGCTGTGTGTGTGGGTGCAGGGCTCCAGGGAGGCTGGGTCTAGAGACCCTCCTTTGTTGGAGCACAGGGGTCCCTGGAGGCTGAGGGCACGTCTGGGTTGTAGTGGGCCAGGCCTCTCTGTGTCACAGTAGGTGGCAGTCATCCAGCAGCCGGTGCTCTGGGAGAGCGACCCCAGAGCTTCTAAGTTGGGAGCTCCCGTGTGGCCTCTCTGGGTCAGGCTTGGATCCTGACAGCAGCCCCATCATTGTCCCCATTTTGCAGTTGAGGAAACTGAGGCAGACAGGGTAAAGTGACTTGTCCAGGGTCTCACAGCTAATGAATATCTGAGGCTGGATTTGAACTCAGGTCTTTGTGCCTCCAGCCCCGTGCTCTGTGCCCTGTGGTGCCCCCCTCAGCGTCGCCTTCAGACAGAGTGCCCTCTCCATCTTGTCCTTGTGAAATGTTGGTAAGATGCTGTTTTTCCCCAGTGAATCTCCTCTTCTGGACCCAGGCCTCACAGGCTTTCCTGCCCTCTCAGCTCCCAGCTCCGTGTCATTCGTAGATGTGACTTTGGAGCGAAGCCATTGATGGGGGCTGCACCCCGTCAAGGGCCTGGGCACCATCCGCACAGCTCCAGAGTCGTCTCCTTGGCCTTCTGGTGAGCCCACAGTTCTCTGCCTCTTGGCATAGCAGTGGCTGCCTTCCCAGGCTTTCTGTTGGGCTTGGGAAGAACAGAAGATGTTTGTTGGCCTTTAGGCTGAAGGTTTGATAGTGCTCTGCATACGCCTGTTGGGATCGTCCATCGGCTAACAGGCGCTGCTGAGTCAGGAGGCCTTGTTGAGCTTGGAGGGCCGAGGCACAGAGTGTGGCCCTTTCCTTCTGGGTCACTGGGAGCATTACAGCCAAGGGCCTGGACAGCAAGAGAGTGATGGACCTTGGGCCGTTCCTTTGTGTCCCTCTGATGGCTGGGATTACTTCCTTAGCAACCCTAGGATAATAAAGAAGTTAACTTTTAGAATAGATCGATCATGAGAAAAGTTACTTTTCCACTGTCTGGGAAAGTTAGATTTTTTTGGTCCAGGCAATTGGCTTCATTTTGTAAACTTCCCAAATTCAGTTCCTCCTTCTCGTGCCCCACTGCCACTTCTGCAGGGTGCCCTAGGGGGGTACTTTATTGGCTTCTGATTTCCTTCTTAAGCACCACCAGGCTTCATTCTTTATTTGGGGCCAACTCCCAGTGTGGAAACCTCCACTGCTGCATGGTGTCAGCCTCTCTGGAAAGCACAGGCCTAATTCCGTGGGGCTTTGTGTGGTCATGTAGCCACCATATGTTAGAGGCCAGACTCAGCCTCAGGACTGCCTGCTGTCTGCCACCAAGCCACACCGGCCTCTTCTTTTGTTTTGTTTTTTTAAATTGTATTTTTTTTGTTACATTTAAAGTTCCAAACTCTCTCTGTCCCTTCCCCCCAACCCTGCATTAGAGAAAGTCATTTCTCTCTCTCTCTCTCTCTCTCTCTCTCTCGTACACACACATGTGCGCTCTTCTGTTTATCAGTTCTTTCTCTGGGGGTGAAGAGCATCTTCCTCCATAGGTCCTTGCACTTGATTTAAGTATTTATAATACTCACAATAACTTAGTCACTCCCAGTTACTCTTTGAAGTTTCCATCATTCTCTTGGTTCTGCTCATTTCACTCTTCATTATCTCATACGAGTCTTTCTGTGGTTTTCTGACGTGTTCAGTGATTCTCCCGTTGATGGGCACCCCCTCCATTTCCAGGTCTTTGCCACCACAAAGAGAACTCCTGTAACTATTTTAGAACATAGAGCTTCTTTTCCTTTTTCCTTGGAAAACAGAACTAGTAGTGATATTGCTGGGTCAGAGGGCATACACAGCTTTGTAGGCCTTTGGGCACAGTTCCACATTGCTCTCCAGAATGGTTGGACCAACTCTTTCCACATCCCCTCCCACATGGGTCCTTTTCCCCTTCTATCATTCTGGCCATGCTGCTAGGTGTGAGAGGACACCTCAGAGTCATTTTAATGTGCATTTCTCTAATCCATAGTGATTTAGAGCATTTTCTCATATGACTGCAGTTAGCTTTGATTTCTTTTTCCAAATCCTGCCTGCTCCTGTCCTTTGACTCTTTATCAATTGGGGAATGACTGTGGTTCGTAGAGATCTGACAGAGTTCTCTATGTAGTTGAGATGTGAGGCCTTTATCAGAGACACTGGCTGTAAAACATTTTCCCCGGTTCTCTGCCCTCCTTCTGGCTTCTTCAGATTGGCTTTTCAGTTGTGTTCCGCAGTGGTTCATGCTGTCAGTACTCGTCAGGCTCTGCAGGTGTGAAGGTTCTTAGAAATCACCCTTGGCAGGTGTTCTTGGAAATCGCATTGACTTGTATTTTGGGAGAAAAAACCCTGCCTGTTGACATTGGCTGTGATTCTGCTAGAACAGTTTTCTGATTTACATCTTCACTTTTCTCTCTGATGTCAAGAGGAAGGTGAGAGGTTAGTTTGTTAGTTTGCAGCTTTCCCTGGGAGTGAAGAATATTACAAAAAGCACCCTGGAACCTGAGTCTGACCTGGTTGGGCCCTCCTGGAGACCTTCCTCTGGGACCTGGGAAAATGAGGCAGTTGCCCCAAAATGTGCAGTTGGTTATGTTTCTGAAAGGAGTCATGGTTAACGACTTCCTCTCTCCCCAGATTAACGTGCTCCAGTCAAAAAGAAGATCGGAAATCTTGAAATCAGTAAGACATTTTATGAATACTCTGCCTGCCTCTGTGTTCCAATATGACACATGACCTGAGTGAATTCCACCGGGCTTTTGTAAGTGGGCGGGATGAAGGTGTGTTTGTGAGGGGCTGCCGTGCTGGCTGTGAAAATGCTGCAGCATGCACACGCACGCTCTCCCCGGGGGATCCTTGGGGTGTGGAGGAGGATGAGGGTCGCCTGGCTTCCCATCCTCCTGAGCTCCTGGTGGCTCCTCGGGACACGCCAGGCTGCGGTGAGGAGGCTGTCTCAGCTACAAAAGAGCAGCCATAGGACCCTCAAGTAGAGAGCTGAGAAGAGCCAGGCCTGGATGGGGAGGAGCCTGAGGCAGAGGGTGTAAGCCCCTGCTCGAACGGTCAGATACCATCACTTCATCATGTACACTTGAGGGTTAGCAAAGGCTGGGATGCTGGGAAATCACTCTCTGGGCAGTAGTTACTATGACTTTCATAGAGACTCCCCCCCTCATTGTCTGTCTCTCCCCTCCTCCCTTCTCTCCTTCTCTGTTTCTCCCGTCCCTCTGTGTCTCTGCCTCTCTCTCCTCCTTTCTGTCTCTTTTCCTCTCCTTCCCTCTCTCATTGTCTCTGTCTCTCCTTCCTTCCTCCTTTCTGTCTCTCCCCACCTCATTATCTCTATCTCTCCTTCCTTCCCTCCTTCTGTCTCTCCCTGCCTCCCTCATTGTCTCTGTCTCTCTTTCCCTCCTTCTTTCTTCTTCTCTGTCTCTTTCTCTCTCCCTCCCTCCCTCATTGTCTCTCCTTCCTGCCCTCCATCTCTGTCTCTCCCTTCCTCCCTCATTGTCTTTGTCTCTCCTTCCCTCCTCCTTCTCACTGTCTCTCTCTCTCTCCTTCTTTTCTCCTCCTCTCTCTTTCCCTCTCCCTCCTTCCGTTTTCTTCCCCCCCCAGCCCACATATTGGACATCTGGGCCATCTGGGTGTCCCCCTCTCTTGAGCAGAGCCAGGCTTGGGTGGCCCCTTCAGGACGTTATCTGACACTCCGTGGCCTACATGGAGCCTTTGGTTTGATGTTTTGGGTGGTCTATTCTCCCTTGGCCTTTGTTTGCTTGTGCTCATTCTCCAGTTTTTATGGTTCATACAAACCTTTTCCATTTATGCAAAGCTTCCTGATTGAAAGCGGCTCCACTTTCATCAGTGTCTTGTTTGTCCCCATGAGGATTCCTTCTGTGGCTGGGGAGGGAGCCTGGCTTCTGATGGGTGCCAGAGAAGCCTCCTGAGCTGCCCAGACTTGGAGACAGGCCCAGTGATGGGCAATCTTGGGGAGGGCCCCACTTGGGCCCCAGGCTGATGGGTTCTTTCTTTTTTTTTTAAATTTATTTAATTTATTTAATATATTTAGTTTTCAGCATTGATTTTCACAAGAGTTTGAATTACAAATTTTCTCCCCATTTCTACCCTCCCGCCCACTCCAAGATGGCGTATATTCTGGTTGCCCAGTTCCCCAGTCAGCCCTTCTTTCTGTCACCCCACTCCCCTCCCATCCCCTTTTCTCTTCCTTTCTTGTAGGGCAAGATAAATTTCTACGCCCCATTGCCTGCGTATATAATTTACTAGTTGCATGCAAAAATGATGGGTTCTTTCACAGAGACTTAAATAATGACCCCAGAGTGGGCAGGGAAGGCAGTGTTTCTCAGGTCCCTCGGAGGTCACCTGCCCCCAAATCCAACACCCTCTGTCTCCTGAGGCAGAGGAAGAAGCCAGCAGATGCCAGAGGACTCAGGGGATTGGCACATAGTGGAGGCAAGCTCTGTGTTGCTTTTCACTGAGAGGAGAGAAAGCCCAGCTGAGTGGGCTGGAGGGCTTGGCTCTTTTGTGGTGGCTTAAAAAGGGTCTCCATTCCTTCCTGTGGTCTGAGAACCCAGTCAAGGGATCATTTGAATAGATGGGCTTTCCTTGGCATTGGAGTTCCTGCCCCACCAGGGATGTGTGGCCCTGGCCCGTCACATAAATACCATGAGGCATTTGTCTTTCTGTTGCTCTCCTACCACATGGAACTCAGGTTGTATTTGGGGGTGTTTGTGAGTGCTCAGGACCCCATGGCCTTTTGGAGCCTCCTGGACAATCCCCAGTGCCTACTGTTCTAAAAATAGCATGGATTCTGGAGAGGCTGGCTTCCTCTTGCAGATTCCATGGAGTAGCTCCTGTGAAGTCAGAAACTAAAAGGAAAAAATCCCCAAGGCAGATTTGGTTCTAGTGAAAGTGGGTGAATCTCAGGAAGAACACCTGGCTGAGATAATTCTGAGTGTCTCGGGTCAGAATCAAGAACCTCTCCGTCCATAAAGTGGTGTGTGTGTGTGTGTGTGTGTGTGTGTGTGTGTGTGTGTGTGCGCTAGCAGATCAGGCTCCATCCAATCAAAGGACATACATTTATATAAATCAGTGTGAAAACAGCTCGAGTACTGGCACAGGTTCAACAGTAACCTGCAGTGACCTGCAGTAAGCAGGTGGATTTGTGTCATTGTAAACAGGAAGGGGGGGAGCAGCGCAGAAAAATGTGAACTCTTCCCTGTAGATCCTTGAGGTTCATTCACAAAGAAATGTTACCTGAAAGGTGGCAATGCAGATGATCTTCAGTTGGAGGGAATAATGCCCATCATGGCCCAGTGTGTTTCTCTTAATGACACGTAATAATATCCTTAAGGAATCAAGGCTGGCTTCCATGAAATTGGTTTTAACTGTTGTGATCTGTTTTTCCTCCTGCCAGATGTTATCTTTCATGTACGCCCACCTGGCCTTCTTTCATCAGGGATACGATCTTTTTAGTGAACTCGGGCCCTACATGAAGGATCTCGGTGCACAGGTAATGCCTGCATTAGCTAGGAGAGGCTCTTCTTGTTCTCTTGGAGGGAGCCTCAGCTTGGCTGTCCCGTCTTTCCTGAAGCTGCCTCCCCTCCCCTCATCCTTCAGCTTTTCTCTCAACACAAAGTATTTTGTGTCACACTCGTCTGTATTCGTGTCGAGCTCCTTGAAGTCAGAGACCGTTGTGTTTTTTTGTTGTCTTTGTAGCCACAGGGCCTAAGACAGTGCTTAACACATAGGAGACTGCTAGCATTGCATCGAATTGAGTTAAAGTGAGAAAATATGGACCTCATGGGCTAATTTGGCGTCAGAGGCAGGAGCAGAGATTTGAGACAGGCTGATTAAACAGTGACCAAAAGAGTCTCGTACCTGGCACCAAACATTCTTCTTAAGAGTCAGCGTGAAGAACAGGGCTTTGGGAATCATATTCCCACTTGACAGTATGCATGGGAAGACTTCTTTTGTTAGTCCTGATATTCTGCTGCTGATAAAGCTAGTTTTGCTGCTTGCCTGGCTTCCTTTCTCTCCTTGGCTGCATCAGCACTGACAGTAGAGTCCTCTGCATGTCGCTGAACCCAGCAGCCCCAGGAAGGCATTGACGTCCGTCTCCTTGGATTCCGTTTCTTCTGTTCTAACTCCTCTGATGATTGATCCCGTGGCTCGTGACGTTGTATGGAAAGCGTTTGAGCAGCTCTTTCATCAGAGCCTAGCTGGGGAGAGTGAGGGGCTGGGGAGAGTGGCTTCTGATTTTTGAGTCCTGCCCACTTGGTGACATGGTGGGTGCCCTTGGGGAGAGGAGGCGTGATTGGGGTTGCAAAGAAGGAGGCTGGTTCTTATAGGGGCTTATCTTGTTCAGAATGTGGCAGTCTTATCAGAGGATGGGAAGGGCAGAGAGGGCAGGAAATACAGAAGCGTCAGGGCAGTTTCAGGCTCAGCCCTCATTTTGCTTACATCTTGGTTGGTCTTGTCTGGCCAAACAGTCAGATTGCCCAGGTAAACCAATCATTAGATAGCTGCCTTAGGAAAGGCCGGACTTTGGAGAATTTGTTATTAGAAATGCCTCTCTGTTAATGGTGCTTTGATGCCTCAGATAGAAGCATTGCCATTCACATGCACAGTGCGAACAGCTGACATTTATGTAACACCCAACGGTTTGCCAAAGCTTACATACATCGTCTTAGGAGGCATGGGCTGTTTTTCCATTTTATAGATGAGGAGATGGAGGTTCCGGGAGGTATGACTTGTGCCCCATCCTAGACCTAATTAAATATGCAGGTGATAGAAAAATCGGGGTGGGGGTGGGGGTGGCTGACAATGTTGAGCGGAAGCTTGAGTCACTTTCTTTTGCTGCGGACAGTTTAGTTCACATGGTGGGGGGTGTGATAGCCCTGCCCAGGCAGAATGAACTGGCTTTTTCCTGCTTTGGGTGCTGACCTCTGGACACTGGCTTAGCTTAGGGCTAAAGCTACCCGTCCCCTGATAATGCAGAGGAAAGAGTCAATCAGAAATATTTGTTGGGAGGCCACCATGTGCCGGGTGCCACACCTGGGACTGAGGTTGCCAAGACACAAACAGAAACCATGGCTGCCTTCCTTCAGAGAGCCGATGGTTGTTTGGGGGTTTTTCTTCTTTGATTTGGTCTTTTTGTATAAAGTCGTCCTGAAAGCTGAGTTCTCCCCTCAGTATTAATTCTGGGAAGTCATGGGGAAGGCTGCTGAACCTGCTCCCTCCCTGGCAGCCTGGCCTTCTGGATTTGCTTTGGCTCCTGTGGCCAGCGTTGGCTCAGTGGGTCTACCAGGACATTGTGAGGTGTGCCAGAAGGTGCCTCGCCCATGACTGAGCTTTGAGATGGTCTTCGGGTTTGGGAAAAATGTGCACCTTTTCACTGAGCACCAGATGTCACAAATATCTGTCCTCCTTCACAGAGATAGCATTGATGTGTTACAATGGGGCCAGTTGGCTGGGGAAGGTCACATGATACCAGCCAAGCCTTCTGCACCCTGATTTCAGAAGGAAGTTGTGTGCCATGTTCACTTGTTCTCCTCTTCCCCACAGCTGGATCGGCTGGTGGTGGACGCAGCCAAGGAGAAGAGAGATATGGAGCAGAAGCATTCCACCATTCAGCAGAAGGTACGGAGTGGCCGTAAGACATGGGGAGCGGCGGTGGGCAGCCACTCAGAATCCTTCTCAAGTTAGTGTGCGTGGTGACCTTGGCCTTCTTTTGGCCTAAGCCTTACCTCGGAAACAAGATCTTCCCTCTGACTCTTTGAAGTGGTCTCTGGTAAGACTTAGAGCCCAGCCAGAGGTGCCATAGGTTAGGAGGCAAGCTGAAGGGTCCACCTGGTGCTGTGACCAGGGGTCCCCTTTACACTAACTTGAAAGGAGGCCCCTGGACCCGGGCCCTGTTACCTTTCCTCGAGAGAAGGGAAGCAGTGGCTGAAAGTGAGTTCTGCTAAATGAGAAGTCTGGGTTCTCGTCCTTTTGGCATTTCTCTTCTCACTTGCTCACACCTAACATACTGAAAGTAGAACCCAGCGGAGAGTCCTAAACATGCAGTAAGAAAAGCTGCTTTTTCATGTGGAAATTTGGAAGTTGGTGCAATGAACAATAATAGGAAATTCCACGTGCCCAGCAAGTACCCATGTGCCCAACATACTCTTGCATAGGTTTAAGGGTCTCCAGGAGAAATTGAATCTGGAGAAGCGATTTGCCAGACAAAAACAAAGAAAGAAGGGGCGATCACATTCCCAGAATGTCTCCCACGTTGTTGGCCTTTGTCTTATGAGATCATTGAAAAGTTAAATCCCTCCTCAGTAATGTTCTGTAGACTCAAGACCTCCAGGAGAGTCAGAAGGAATCCATTTCCATTTTAAAATATCAAGACAAATTTGTGTATCAAATACTCAAATAATCAGTAACTTTTGAAGTGTGCAAATAGGTTTAATTTAGGCATGATTGTGCTTCCGAATGGCTCTTTAGAGCTTTATGTAGAATATTTCAATCTTGAAACTGTTCTGTGACGTACACCAAGTCTCTGAAGACAGCTGCTTCTCGTTAAACAGCTACGCCAGAGCATAGAGCTGGATGAAATTGGTCTTTAGAGTAAGGCCCTGAATGGAAGGGAAGAGAGGAAAACAAAAGACAAAAAAAGATTTTAAAGTGATACTGGGGAAAGAAGGAGGATTGCAAAAGACCTGGGCCCTGTGCTCAGGGCGGGTGGAGACAAGGCCGAGCTGCTGAGTTTGAATTGGCTTTTATTTTCTCTGCCAAGGAGAAACCTCCTGGGATCAGAAAGGGCAGACCAGAGATGACTGACTGAGAGGTGATGCTCCACTAAAGTAAGGAAGTGGCCAGATCGCCTCCGGCTGCCCTGACTGACCGTTTGTAGGCCATGTGGTGGAAGCGAATTTTGTTCAGCCGCGAGCTGGACCACTGGCCAAAGAGGTTCCTTGTGACCAGGACATCATTCTGTCTTCATTGGGCTAGTCTGTAGGACTGAGTATCATCAGAGCTCCAGACTGATTTGTAAACCACTAAATGTAATTCTAATTATGATTTCTCACTTAATTTAAAATCTACTTTTTAAATTAACTTCTTTTCAAAATTAAATTTGCAGTAATCATGATATATATTTCACTCTTTTCTCTTAAATGCTAACGTAAGGCTGCATTACAGGTAAAAAAATGCCAATTAATGGAGAAATTATTATTAAAAGCTATCTTATAAAGGAAAAAGCTTCTAATAGTTATGCTTATTTTGATTTATAGGCACTGTTTTAATATTATACTTTTCACTGTTTTTAAATATTCTTTATGTCATATATTTGAATTTATGTGTAATTTTAATTATAGATTTACCTTTTTACATTCTACACTTAGGAAAACTACATCTGATAAACTTTTTGATCTTAGCACTTGATGAAAGCTATTAGAATTTCAGTTCCCTGTTTATAATTCTGCAGCATTTTGTTGTTGTTCTGCACTCCCGACTTGACAGCAGCAGTCATGTGGGTGTGCTTCGAGTGGAAGCCCCTTGAGAATGGATTCCACGCATTGGCTTGGCTTGGCTTGGCTTGGTTTTCCCTTTCCTTCTATCCCCAATGAGTGCACAGTGTCTGGCACAGGGAGAGCACTTAATAAATGCTTATTGGCTGACTGTGACAAGGAAGAATGAAGAACCAGCTGGAAAATGCCCTGCCTAAAACAACCATTTAATTTCTCTTGTACTTTACGGTTATTTTTTTCTGGAATGTGGCTTTGGTTAAGCTTAAAGCCTTGGTTCCTTTCTGATTTGAGGGACTCCTTTGTTATAATTTGTTAAATATGAGGTATTCTTTAAATCACCTGATTATTAGTGCTAAGATGGAGATATATTGGTTTTGCAAAAGTTTGTCATACTTATCTTCAGAAGATTTTAAAAATGAACCCACCCACCCCCATCCAGGACAATGTCTTGGTCGTTAAAAGACTTTGGGTTTAAGATGTTGTCACTAATTCAAATCTCATCTCAGACACTTAGCGACTGAGTGACCCTGGGCAAGTCACTTCACCGTTTGTCTCAGTTTCCTCCTATGTAAAATGCAGGTCCTCCACTATCCCTGCCAAGAAAACCCCAAATGGGGTCACAAAGAGTCGGACACAACTGAAAACAACTAAACAAAAACAGCAACAAAGAGTGTGGGAAGAATATTTAAAACACCTTTTAGGGGAAGAATCAAAACAGCAGCCACCAAGAAAGAAGAAAAGAAGTGTGGTTCTCTTGGGAAGTTTGCATGGAAACATGTAATTTAAACCCTTTAAGAAACTTCAGGTGTTTCAGCTCAAGGTTTATGTGACAGTCTCTTTTTACAGTTCACACCCCATAAAGCAGGGGCCATTGCTTAGGAATACTGTTTGAACTGTGGATTTGGTTGGTTATGGAAGACTGTGGAGAAGGGTGATTGAGGCAGCTGGAGAGAGGAGCCACGGCGCCAGACACAGGAGTGTGACTTGTGTCTCTTCTGCACCAACAGTAGACCTACTAATAGGAATTTCCAGAGCCAGGAAACCCATGTAGTTTTGAACTTCTTGGAAACAACTGAGCACAATAACAAAGAAACAAAAGAGCCTCCTTTCTTCCTCCAGGATCCCTTTTACCCTTGAGACCAGACGAATGAGAACACCAGGCTGGGGACATGCCTGTGACCTTCCCAGGTTCATCTTCTCTTCAGGCTCAGTGGTTGTTGCAGGCCAGGCAGAACAGATATGCGTCTCCTTGTGGTCCATTGGAGTCAGCAGGATCCTGTCAGATTATAGGGATTAAAAAGATTAGGACAGAAGACCCTTTGAGGTCCTATAGTCCAGCACTTAAACTGTAAAAGAAGCCCCATGATGGTCTAACCCTCTCAGTTTGCAGATGAAGGAACTGGGCCCCAGAGAGGAGAGATTTTCAGAAGGTTGCATGGATAGTGAGGGATAGAGACTACGGGGACGAAGGGCCTCCACCTCCCAATCAAGTGCTCTAATATATGTTACTGTTGCTGGCTGAGACTCACTCTAAAAGTCGACGCAACTCTTTTATTTCTTGGTCTAAATGAGAGGTTCTCAAAGTGGGCGATACCACCCCCTGAGGGACGCTGGAATGATCCGGGGGAGCAGTAGTAGCCTTGGGTGCAGTTGGGGGGCATTGAATTAAAAAAAGGGGGGCAGTGGAAGCATAAGAAAAGAAGAGAAGAAAATTTTGAAAAAACCATCCGTACATGTTTCATCTGCTGTATAATCAAGTTAAAGTCGTAGTGATTACATTATTTTCCAAATAAACACACAGAATGGAAGTTATAACTGATCAGTGGTCGAGTCTGCCAACAGGTCTTAACAAGCAAGTGTTGGCAGGTGAGCGTGTCAAGCATTGATGGGAAGTCCAACATGTATCAACAGGAATATGTGCATGTAATGACTTGTTTGCAGTACACTACTATATGGTTACATGACATAATATTGCATTATCAAAATTTCAGTGCAGGAAAATCCCCACAAATTTACAATAAATTATTAAATTTAAGATGCATCATTTTTTAAAAAAAAGTTTATATTATTTTGAAATGATGCACATTAAAAAAAAGTTAAAGGGTTAAAGAAAGTAGATTTCCAGGAGGGTTCTGGGTTATTTTTATTTTTTTTTGAAAAGGGGGCAGTAGGCCTAACAAGTTTGGGAACCTCTGGTCTAGACTAGGAAAGACTTAGGTGGGGTTTAAATTTCATTGTCTTTCATGGCCGGTCTGAATGGGTTTCTGTGTGTGTCAGTCATAGAAGATGCAGAGAGTTGATCTCTGAGTCAGGAAGGCCAGGGTCACCCCTGACCCTCCCTGGCTATGGGGCTCTGGGCCCTAGGCAGCCCCGAAATTGATAACATAGGTCCAGATGATCTGGGGCTGTACATGCCGGGATTTTCCAGTGAAACCCCAAATTTAGACCCAATTCAGCATCCACACTGGAAGTGCAGTCTCTTAACTTTTTTCTTTATGGTCCACTAAGATGGTTTGCCAGACCCTTCTTCATATTCCTGCTCTTGCTTCCCTTTTCCCACAAACAGAAGATGATTGTCATCTGGCATGAAGTCCTCCATTCTTCTGGCCTTTTCTTCTATATGTATGTATGTGCACTTACACACGTGTGCACACACCTAGACATACTTTTTGTCAGGCTTAGAAGGACAAGAGACAGTATCAACTCTTTCTTTTAGATTCTGACCCTTCCAGGTGGTTCCTCACTCATCCAGGAATGAAATTATCTACTCTCTGCAACTCGCCTCCTCCATCTTGGGTTCAATTCTTACGGGTCATGATGCAGAAATACTGGAGGCAGATGGTTGTATTATCTTTGATAGGTGGAGAAGCAGAGACAAAGGTTAAATGTCTTGCCCTTGTTTGCATCATCTTTGGCAGAGGACAGCACACCCTAGCTCACAAATGTTCCTTTGATAGAGGCCTACAATTCTTCCATGTAAACCTTAACCCAGCTCAAGCACAACCTCCTCCATGAGGCCTTTCCTGCTCCCCTGTGTCCCCTGGAGCTGCTAATGCCATTCTTTCTAAGACAACCAGCCTCTACTGTGCATTTACCTTGTGTGTTCTGGGATGAGTGGGGGGAGGGCAGTCTGTTCCATTAGAATATAACCTCCTTGACACCAAGGACTGATTAATTATGGAGCTAATGGAGAGCAATGGGTGGAGCACCAAAGGGTGGATGAGTCAAATAGAATTCATTTTGGCTTCTCTCTTGGTTCCCAGAGCATATAACAAATTGAAAAACTTTTAAGAAATAGCAGTCTGTGGACAACTCCAGATTATTATAAAACAAATTTGTCGTGTGGAAGCCAGTAGTGTCAAACTCTTAACACAAATGAGGGCCCCTAAGCTATACGTGAGGATCACCAGGGGCTGCATATTGCCTTAGAAAACCCCTCGGGAACATCCATCCATGCTGAAGCAGAGGGCCGTGTTCAGTTCACGGAATAAAGGCCTTGTCGTGCCAGCAAACAGAGTGATGGATGCTGAAGGCAGGAATGGCTGGGTAGGCTTCCTTTTTGAAATTCCTCAAGTCTGATTCTTAGGAGTTCAAATCTGGACCATCAGCTGAACCCCTCTAACCTAGCACAGTATGTATAGAAGAAAGAGTAGTGGCTTTCAAGGCAACAGATAATCTTGGGAGGCATCAAGAGACTCGGAGTCAGAAGACCTGGCTTCGGGCAGGTGATTTGTACTTCCTGAGCTGTAGCTTTCTCACCTGTGAAGTAAGGGGCTTGGCCTACATTGGAAGTATCACATGTGCCTTCGGGCCCCTCCCAAGCACAACCAGATTAAAATGGAATTGGGAAATGTTTAACAAAATAAAATGTCACCATGCATGGATGACGTCCGTGTGCCCCTGCAGGGATCCTCGTGGTTGGTTTCATAGCCTCCATTTGTATGGGAGCTTCTGGTCTCTTCCCTCTTGGTGTGTGGGAGCTCTTGCTTCCGCTCCATCTGTGTGTTTGTGGCAAGTGGAGGGAGGCCTTTCTAGCTGGACGTTTGCTCCTCAGTACGGTGATGATCTGGGAGGCACAAGACAAGGACAGGTCAACCTTTGGAGGCTTTGTGGCTGGACAAGAAGAATCAGATTTGCATCTAAATGGGGGAGAGGCTAGTCGGGCCCCAGGAAGGAGCGTAACTGGCATGTTAAGTCCTGTGAAGCGTTTTCTGTGTGTTGTCTCATCTGAGCCTCAGCCTTGGGAGAGAGATCCTGTTATTATCCCCATTTATAGACAAGGAAACTGAAGCAAACAGAGGTGAAGGACTTGCCCAGGGTCACAGCCCAGTGAGCTGGCCCAGTGAGGCTGGATTTGAACTTGACTCCCAAGCCCTACAGAGGCCACGGCGGCTGCCCGGCTGTTGCGGTACCTGACCTTCACATGCCATTGTGGGTGCCCAGGCTCGAGATAAAGGTTCTCACCCCCCTGTTGGCTTCATGAGGAAAGTTGATAAGTAGGGTCATGTTGCTTTTGGCTCTTGACTAGGGTTTCCCCAAAGAAGGGAGAGAAATTACTAAACAAACATGAATCGGATGTGGAACAGGCAGTTTCTTCCCTTCTAGAAAAGGAATTCTAAGCAATAAAGTCCTGGACCCCCATAGTCAAGAGCAGCCTCGAAATCTGGCCTCCTCAGGCCGAACCATTGGTGAATCAGCTTGTCCTTGGAAAGATCAGAAGTTTCCAGGGAGGCTCTGCCCTTGCTCATGCCCTCTGGGGAGACCTTCGAAGACCCTGAGAAGTGGTGATCCAGACTCTGCTTAAAGACCTCCAGCACTTCCCACCATCGCTCTCTGCTCACCTCTGGAGCAGCTGAGGGTCAATTGGGTATCTCATCATAGTAAAGATGCTTCTCCTTTCAGGGAGCCAGATCTGGCTTTCTGCCATTTCTGCTTCTGATTCTGCCCAGTCCTGGAACCAGGCAGAACAAGCCTAGTCCCTCTTCCCTGACAGGGCCCTCTTCTCATGTCCATCCCTGCATCCCCATGACCTTCCCTCCAAGCTTGCATCACACTCAGACAAGGAAGAAGCCAATGATAGGATGTCCCCAGATGGTGCCCATCAGATTTTTTAAAACATGCCTGATGCTTTTTATACAGCTCAGAGTTCTGAATGTCTCTAAAAAGTGGTGAGGATAATTCTCCTGTTAATGTTGGAACTGTCCAAGCATGGCTCTGGTCTCTGACATTTCTCTGATTGGGGATCCCTGTTATCCTGAGCAGAGGCCTCAAGTGCCACAGGTATAAATCCAGAGTACTGCCTACCAAAAAGGTGTCACAACCTTGAATGGGAACTCCTATCTAAAGAGAGTTGTCTGTTGTTTGACCTAGGATTTCTCCAGTGATGATACCAAGCTAGAATATAATGTGGATGCAGCCAATGGCATTGTCATGGAAGGCTATCTGTTCAAACGAGCCAGTAACGCCTTCAAGACTTGGAACAGGTAACATGCTTTAAGTAATCTGATCTACATATACACACGTGTATATGCATATCACCTCCATGTGCTGTCTTTTCCTCTGATCATATAACATGATTAGCTAATTCTTATGCATTCACACTTAATCACACAAGTTGCACTTTAAGGCAAAGGATGGGGAAGTTATTTTAACATGAAGCTTTTTTTAAACCTTTTTTTTTATTTTTAGTTTGCAGCATTCAGTTCCACAGGTTTTTGGGTTCCAAATTTTCTCTCCCACCCTCTTCTCCTCCCTCCCCCCCAGATGGCATGTAACCCAATGTAGGTTCTACATTTACCTTCACATTGAACTTTTTTACATAATAGTCCAGTTGTAAAGAAGAATTATGACCAATGGAATGAATCATGAGAAAGGAGAAACGAAACCAAAAAAGAAGGAAAAAAAGAGAGAGCAAATAGTTTGCCTCAATCTGCATTCAGACTCCGTAATTCTTTCTCTGGATGTGCAGAACTTTTTCCATCATGAGTATTTTGGAGCTGTCCTTGAACCTTGCATTGATGAGAAGAGCCAAGTCTGTCAAAGTTAGTGCTTACAGATGCCATGTGTCTGTAATTGTGTATAATGATCTCCTGGTTCTGCTCTCCTCACTCAGCATCAGTCCATGTAAGTCTTTCCAGGTTGTTATGAAGTCCCATCTGTCCCTCATTTCTTACTGCACAATTGTATTCTATTTTATTCATATACCATGGTTTGTTTAGCCATTCTCCAATTGATGGTCATCCCCTTGATTTCCAATTCTTTGCCACCCTAAAAAGAGCTGCTACAAGTATTTTTGTACATAGGATCCATTTCCCACTTGTGTGATCCCGTTGGGATGCAGCCCTAGAAGTGGTATTGTTGGGTCAAAGGGTATGCACATTTTTATAGCCCTTTTGGCATAACATGAATCTTAAGTTCTAAAAATTAAGAGAGTCCATTTTTTAATGGCAATGATACCAAAAAGTTACTGGTTCTCACAGGTGACCAGATTTTTAAAAGTCCTTTCTGCACAGTACAGCCACCACATTGGACCTGCAGTATCTGGTGAATAAGTCCCTTACACATTGTATGTAAGTTTTACTTAGTGTGCCCACCACCCTATGAAAAGAAGCTGACAACAACATGGTTTGGTTTGGCCGTGGCTGCCTGGGAAGGGGGCTGCCCTCTGGCTCTTTGGAGGGCTTCATGCAGTAGTGAAAGGTTTTCCTGGGGTCCCTTTTGGAGTTGTGAGCTCCTTGTCAACTCAGATTCGATGATCCTGTGAAAGTGATAACGCACCCCTGTGCTTTCGTATCATTTAGGGAACATGTAGCAGGGCCATCTTCTAAGAAACAGTGATGGTAGGCTTAGACCTGAAGGCTGAGGCCCTTTGATACTTGGGGCTTACTAACTGACTGTAGGATCAGCTTCCCAGGAGACTTAGAGTTTTGTTCCAGATCCCTAACTGAAGCTCATTTTAACCTGATTCATTTTTCTCTTAAAGAGGAGTAGTGCAAACGAAACATTGAGCGTCCTGGGGAATTGGATTCTGCATAATCTGTGTTTACTGTTCTTATGGAGTCGAATATGTGTGGTCGCTTTTTAATGTCATCTGCGAGGTTTTTAGTTCCTAATTTAGTTTAATGTTAAGACAAACAATAGAGAAATGTAAAATTTTGTTTATTTTGGGGGGCATATATAATAAGTAGAATATGGTATGGTAGATTAGCCTTAGGATTTTGTTCAAGTCTGTAAGCACTTCTTAAGCTCTTACTGTGTATTGCAGTGCAAAGACCTCTTTCCAATTCACTAGTGTTTATGATACATGTAGACACTTCCCCTTTGAACAACCTGATTTTGGCTTTCTGGAGGGTTCACATGCTGTGTAGGATCCATGCCCTTCTTGGAAATTTTCTTCTGATGGCAGTGACTGCTGGCCATTTCTCTGGTGTGTGAAACGTTGGACACAGGAGGGCCTGTGCCAGTCACTGACTTGGTTATTCTCCAGTCACATTATTTTAGTGGGATAGGACTTTGCTCAGAAAAGCTTGGCTGGGCACTTGGCAAGAGGGCAGCTCCCCTGTCTTGTTGCCCTGTACAGGGCAGAAAGTGAAGGCCTGGAGTTTTCAGGAGCTGTCCTTTCACTGGCCCTCTTAAGCTTCAGAGAGAGCCAGGAAGGAACCTCGTTGAAAGAAATGGTGCTGAGTGTGCCCACTCACCCATTCTGCCGCATGGCAGGGCTCCTGGTAGTTGTCCATGGTTATGTCATTGGGACTTCCCATCATGGTGGACCTGCCTAGTGGAGCCCAGGAGGTGTTTGTCTGTAGCTCTCTTCTGCCAAATGGGGGAATCAATGGAAAATTCCCCAACCTACTGCATTGAGAAAGGAGCCAAAGTCCATGGCGTGGGGGAGTGCTGTTCCCCTGGGGAAGAAAAAATCATTTTCCTTTAGATTGTCATTTTATTATTTTCATGAACTGATATTAAGAGTAAATAAGACTAAACTACTTAGAGAACAGAATTTTCGGCTCATCACTCAGTTGGGAGCAGTCTTGTGTGGTGCAGAGGGAGCCAGCTTTAGAGTCAGAAAGATCCTGTCTGGGCAGAGGGATGATGATCTCCATTGATCCAGGTTCCACACTGATGAAATCATGGGCCTGCCACTAGGGGGCACCACCCTCCCAGGGGCTTGTGAGGCTCCGATGAGATCCTGTTTGTAAAACCCTCTGCCCGCCTGCCTGCCTTCCCTCCCTAAAGTCATGGCTGTTATTTTAATAGGTGGACCACTTGATTTGTGGGAGCAGTTATAACGATGTAATTTGGAATAACAGCCATTGATTTCTACTTTCAAGAGAAATCTGGAAAAAAAGTACATTTCCACTTCATCTCCCTCTCCTGATGCATTGTAAATGTGCCATGATGTTCATTAGGCCCATCCTGTGGTCTTGGCAGGTACTGTGGCTTGGAAAGACCGGCTCTTTTCATCTAAATGGCTAAAATAAAGGGAGTAGAGAGGACAGGGGTCAGAAACAAGGACGTCACTATTTTCTGCAGATGAAAGAAGGAAATTTCCACAGACCTCACTTTAAAATGGGAAGGGATTTGGGGGAAGAGAGTGAGAAATTGGCAGAAAACTCGTGGGTAACTTGGAGAGAGGCAGGAGCCCCTGAGGGACCTGCAGAGACTCTGCCGGGCTTCCAGTCGGGAGACCCTTCATGGGCAGGAGCCCCTGACAGTATTAGCCCCCTCCTTCCTGCGCTTTGATGATACTCTCAGTCCTGACTTTGAGCTGTCAGTCAGCGTTCCTGGCTCCCGAGTCAGCTGTTGTCTTTGTGCTTTTTGGTTTGGCAATGCGCTCTGAACTCTCTCTGTGTGACTTGCCCTTTGGCTGGCTCGACTTTTTTCCCACGCTCCCAGCTTTTATCCTCTGAACTGGAGAGGGTGTGTTGGAGGTGGTGCCCGTGCTCCGGATGGCCAGAGCTGGGGTTCAGACACCAGAATTCACTGATGCTCATGAGTCCAGAAGGAGGCTTCCAGGCTGAAATCAAGCCTGACTCACTCACTGAGAGCAGCTGTCATGGCCATGGAAGAGTATAGGGTAGATGTGGTCTGACTGCACAGGAGGCAATTTGTTATTCAGGGCCCTGCTGACTCTTATTTTATAGCGGGGGGATGCTGAGGCTTAGAGAGGAGTTGGGATTTTACTGTGGTTACACACTTTGTAAGTGAACCTGCACACTGTGCCGTGCTATATCCGGCTCCAAGGTAAGGGACAGCATAGCCCAGTGGAGAGTCAGGATGCCTAGGTTTGAATCCCACCTTGTTGAGTTGGTTTACTGTTCTGAGCCTCTGTTTCCTCATCTGTGAAAGGGGATAAAAATGTATTGCTTACCCCACTGATTAGATTGATTGAGATGAGAGCACCCATATGAATGGACAAGCTGTTGTTATATTGGAAACGTCGGCCACAGTTCCTCTGTGGAATACTTCTGAATGAAAGGTCACTGGTGTACTTGTGGGGGAAAGGAGGAATAAGCATTTATGGAATGAAGATAGATGGCAGAGAATACTCATCCCTCACCCCTAAAGTGTTGACTCTGTACCCTGTGACCCACCAACCTCCACTTTCTGAGAAGAGTGCACAAGCCAGCCCATAAGCTTGCAACTGCACATATACACACTGCATCCCCTACTCCCTTCCTTCTCCCTGTCCCCCTGCTCTCAGTGCCACAGAAAACCAAAAAGCAGAAGCTTGTCCTTGCTGGGACTGAAGCATGGCAGTGTGTGAGAGTGAGCAACAGAGAAATTCCTGATGTGGAACATCAGAGTGCACATGGATCCACCAGATCTGCCCGAAGTTAAGGGTATAGCATACAGCTGGGGCCATTCTGTCTCCTCTTTCCCCCATCCTCCTCGGCAGAAATCATTTGGCACAGAGACTAAGGCTAGTAACCTGACCCGCATGGGAAGAGAATGAGTCAAGCTTGAGGTCTAACCCCCAGGGGAGACTGCATTCAATGGGCAAGGAGTCAGAATGTGACAGTAGGGGAATGTAAAGACAAAATTGGGATATCATCCAAGAGCTCAGGTGGAAGAAAACTCAGTTAAAGATCTTGATTATAAACAGATAAACCAACAGGGAAGATATTAATAACAGAAGGGGGTGTGGCCTCCAGATCAGCAAAACGATTCTAGACATCTATAAATAGGTATTATGTATCACAGGGGACCCTGTTGATTCCTGACAGACCACGGAAACATAGCAGGATGTACCTGAATGATTTAGAAGAGAAGTGAGAATTGAGAAAAGCCTATGGCCAGCATAGAAATAATTGGAAGAAGAGGAAAAACTTGAATCTACAATGGCAAGTCTTCAACAAAAAAGAGAATAACTGGCTGGGAATACAAATACACAGAAGTCAAGGACCATCTGGAAGAAGAGAAGCAGAAAGCCAATAATTTTTTTTTAAGTATGAAAGCAAAACATACTGATTTCAAAGACACCTTAAGGATTATAGGTCACACAGAAGAGTACGAGTCAAAAACTTGAACAGCATAATGCCAGAAATAATACCAGAAAACTGTGTAGAACTTCTGAACACAGAAAGAAATTGGCAATTGAAAAAGTCCATAAATTGTTTTCAGAAGGAAAAAAAAACTTCTGCAGCAAACTCCAAGATGCATGGTTGTTCAAATGAGCAATTCCAATGTCTAACAACAAATTCTGCAGATCGCTAGGAGAAATACCATCAAATATAAAGGAAAAGCAATTCAAATAATAGAAAACTACTCTGCACCCACCAGAAACCCTAGGACAGAATGGAATGATGTATTCTAAAAAGCAAAGGAATTCAAGATATAATCCAAGGGAACCTACTCTGCAAACCTGATCCTAACTATTGATGAGAAAAGATGGAGAGCCAATACAAAAAAGACACTCAAAGCATTCTTAGAAGGAAGACCCATCCTGAACATATTGTTTGCTTTTTAAATATCTCAGACAACAGAAATACGAAAAGTAAACAAATACAACAGGCAAGGACAGCCATGACAGGATAACAACAGAGGGTAAGGCAAATAAAAAATGACAATAGAGAAACAGGCCTGAAACATGAAAGACTAAACTTCCTAATTATTCCTCCTACAGAGAAATCAGGGTTTCTATGGGGCTAAATTTCAGGATGAGAGGGCCCATAAAAAAATGAAAGGAAAGGAAGAAGATAGAAAGAAATATACTCCAATTAGCTCAAAGATTAGCAAAGAAGGTAGTCTCAGGAAGAACAGACCCTACAAAAGATTGGGTGAGCAGGCAAAAGAAGGAAGTAAATCAGTCAGTAAATGTTTATTATGAGCCTGCTGCATTGCAAGAGGGGCATATAGGTGGTACAGTGGATAAGAGTGTGGGCCCTGGAGTCAGGCAGACCTGAGTTCAAATCTAGCTGTGTGACCCTGGGCAAGTCATTTAACCTTGTTTGCCTCACTTTTCTCATTTGCAAAATGAGCTGAAGGAAGAAATGGCAAACCACTCCAGTATCTCTGCTAGAAAACCTCAAATGGGGTCACAAGGAGCTGGGCGTGACTGAAATGAGTAAACAACATGTGCCACATATTGTGCTAAGTGCTGGGGATACAAAAAGAGACAGAAGGTAGCCCCCGCCCTCAAGGAGCTTGCCATCTAATGGGGGAGATAACAAGCAAGTAGGTACATAGAGCATAAGTAGGAAATGATTAACAGAGGGGAGAGAAGGTAGAATTTTAGTGAGGACTGAAGGAAGTAAAGGAAGCCAGGGAGGTCAGTATTTAGAGTGGTGAAGTGAGAGCATTCCAGGCCTGGGGAATGGCCACAGAGAATGCCTAGAAGCAAGAGATGGAGGTCTTGTTCATGAAACAGGTAGAAGGCCAAGGTCATGGGATCAAAGAGCATGTGGTGGTGAGTAAGGTGTCAGAAAATTGGTAAAGGTAGGAGGGGGCCAAGTTATGAAGGGCTCCTGGAGGCAGGAGGGAGCCACTAGAGTTTGTGGAGTAGGGAGATGACAGGTTCAGACTTGCACTTTAGCAGAATCACTTTAGTGGCTGAATGGAGGATGGACTGGACTGGGGAGAGCCTTGAGGCAGGCACACTCACCAAAAGGGCTATTGCAGTAGTCCAGGTGTGAGATGGTGAGGGCAGTGATAGAGGAGGAAAGGGGGTATTGGAGAGATGCTGTGGAGGTGAAGTGGACAAGAAATACTGCCAAAGTGAAATCCGTGAGAGATGCCGCTGAGGTGAAATCACAGGGCTTGGCCACATCTTGAATACGAGAGGTGAGAGAGAGAGTGAGGGATGTAGGATGATTCCTAGGGTGTGCGTCTGAAGAGCTGGAAGGGTGGCATTGTCCTTTGCAGTAATAAGGAAGGTAGGAAGGAGAGAGAGGGTTTAAGGGGAAAGGCAGTGAGTTCAGGCTGAAGGGAAAGAAAAGAATGGGGGTTTTATTTGAGTACTTAACTGAAAAGGAAAAAATGGGTTAATTAAATAACTAGATCAAAGGAAGAAATGAAAGAACTAATAAGTAAAATTCCAAAATTAGAGAAAGGGAAAATAAGGAAGACTGGCTTAGGGAGCATAAGCATGAGGAGAAGAGAGCCAGTGGGAAAGGGGGGCTTTCCTTAAAGTAGATTTGACTGAAATTAGGAAAGAAACAAAAGACTTTACAGAGGAAGGGGAGGGCAAATGGAGGAAAAAGAGTTGAAATATGGATGAATCAAGCAATCCAATAAAGTTCAAAAGAAGGGCCTACTGGATAAGAAAACAAAAGCCCGCAGTCTGTTACTTATGAGAAAACTGCCTTAGAAAAGCAAAAAAAAACAGACTAAAAATGAAGGTCAGGAACACAATTTACTACATATTAGGTGAATCCAAAAAAGCAGGATTTGCATTCATGCTGTCAGACGAAGCAAAAACAAGCATCTCTAAGAGAGAAACAAGGAAACTACAACATGTGGAAAGGAAGGAGAGACAGCAAACCACTATCAGTATTAAACCTGCATCCTCTAAATGCCTTAGCTTTTAAAGTCATAAAGTCATATTGAACTTCAAGAAGATATAGTAATAAAATAATAGCCAGAAATTTCAGTATCCCTGTCTCAATTTTGGGTAAGTCTAACAGAGATAAGCAAAGGGGAAAACATAGAGTTGAGAAACTAGATCTCAATGTCATGGCACCTTCTAAATGGGACTGCTAAAGAATGTGTGTATTTCTTAGCATCACTTGGAACTTGTAAAGCATTGACCGCGTAGTAGGGCACAGAGGTATTGCAAACAAATGTGAAAAGACTGAAAGAGTTAACACCTCTTTGGTATAGACCCTAAGGCAATAAAAGCAATCAGTTGAGGGAACACAAAGGACACAGACTCAATTGGGGCCTTTTTTTTTTTGAGGGGGAAGGCAGGGCAGTTGGGTTTAAGTGACTTGTCCAAGGTCACATAACTAATGAGTGTCAAGTGTCTTAGGCTGGATTTGTCAGTTGGAGCCTTAACAATGAAATCTTCAAAGAACAAATGATGATAATTAGTAATTTTGTGAAAGAAAATGAAATAACACGCCCGAATTTCTGGGATGCAACTAAGGCAATTCTTTGGGAGGAAGTTATATTCCTACTGATATCCATGAACAAAATGGGACAGGGGAGAATTAATTAATTAATTGAACACACATTTTAAAAGTTCAAAAGCCAACAAATAAATCTTAGATGAGTATAAAGGAGAAGATATTAAAATTTGATGAAATGTAGATGACCTGGAAACTCCAAAAACCTGTAGAAATGATAAATCCAAAAACCAATGGAGAAGTTTGGAAGAGATAGAATTTGATCCTAGGAACAAGAGGGGGCCCCTGGAGCTTCTTGAGTAGAGAAGTGACTGGTTAGTTGTGTGCTTATCACTCTGGCAGCTCTTTGGAGGATGGGTAGAGATGGGAGAGACTTAAGGTAGAGGGATGGCAGATGTAGTAGAGCATCATGTCATGTCAGAGAAATACTGCTTAGCATCGCTGATATACATCCTGAAAAAATTCCCAAATCCCCTGACCCCAGGTGCTCCCTGGAAAGCCATTTAGATCTTAACAAAGACAAGCTCCTGGTGTAGAAATAAGAATGAGGTGGGGAGGGGTTGGCTGCTGGGTGCCAGTGGCAGCAGTGAGGCAGAACCATGGAGTCAGGTTTGAGCTGCATGAACATTCGCACCATGGATCAAAGATTATCTGTTGCATTACTGGCACAGGAGCCTGGAACGAGGTCCCCTCAAAATGTGTAGCATAAATTTTTAGATTTTTAAAAAAAAAAGGTTCAGTCATGTTTGACCCAAATTATTGAATCCTCTGAGTAGAATTTGTCCATACCAAACCTGGGACTCTTAAACTTAAAATATTATTTTGGTCATTGTATTTCACTAGAATTGGTTTGCCTTGTGTTCCTCTGTATTTTATTTTGTTCACTGACAAACATGCCTCTAAGGAGGGAGGCCTCATGATGCTGTCTGGCCCAGGGGGCCAGTGTGAGTGAGGGTCCCCAGCTGTGACCTGTGGGGACAGGGGTTATGTTCTGCTTACAGGTGGTCACCTCATTTTTGCTCGGTTTTCACATCATGCTTGGCCTTTGCTTATTTTGCTCATTTGCATTTCATTCTTTTTTCTACCTTTCCCTTATGTTTTAATCCTGCCCCATTTTTTCACATGACAGGAGAAAGCCAGATCACATCAGGTACCAATTAGCTTCTTCTTCTCCTTCCACCTTCTCCAGTGTTCTCTTTTGGCATGGGAAAGCTCACAATTAACCTTTGTTGACATTTCACGTGGATTACTTGCAATGGATAGAAAGTCTCTTTTTGCACCAAATCTGAAAACTCAAGATGGAAGAGCTCCTAGGAGGGCTGCCTGCTGCAGTGTCCTGTCTTTAACCTGGCCAAGAACATTTGCTGTATTCCCAGTCCCCAGCAGAAACAGAAACACCAACCTTGGCACCACTTCAGGGCAGCCATGCAGGAAGTTTCTGTGTGTGGGGGTTATTTTCAGTGCTGGGGTAGCATGAGCCCCTTTGGTATGAGGCTAGAAATACTGAGTCTTTTCAACGTAAGTTTCCAGAGCCTTTTGTTACCATCACCTGCTTTAAAAAAAAGGGGGGGGGGCGTAAAACTTAAATAGAATTTGACATTATCAGCATTATATAGCTAGCACACAGTCAAGTTTATTTCATTTTCAGCCAGTGTGTCATTCCTGAGAACATAAAGGAACTAGTTCCTTACTTCACATCTTGCTGTTGGGGATGAGGCTGAGCTTGATTTGGAAGCAGGAAGCTGATCTTTTTTTTCTTGACTTCAAACATAGTTGTGAGACTAGTGCATGAAGAGGGAAGAATACCAATGGGTCGAAGGTAAATGGTCCACTTTTGTGGCACTGCCCTCTGAAAATTTGATTTTAAAATCCTCATAATCTAGCTGGAAACATCTCATTTTTGCTGATTTAATTTTATGGCCTTAAATCCTGGCTGTGTCTTTCTTTCATGTGAAATGCATTGGTATGAAGCTGAAGCTGTTTCTCCAGTTAGCTTAGCAGACTTTCTTTCCTTTCCTGAAGCTCACATATTTCCTTGGCTCCCATTGTGATCACCTAGAATAGAAGGTTGTGGTGTTATAGTTGACCTCCCAAAGCTTTGGGTCTCAGTTGGATGTGGCCTTTGGAGGTTGGATTCTTAATTTACTGAGAGCACTCTCAGTAGCAGAAGTTGTATCGAGTGTCAAGAATAGATTTTCTCATTAGTCCGTGGGCTCCGGACCCTAGCGTACCTTCTCCCTTCCCTGTCACTGCCCACATGCTCACGCTGACCTGCCGTGTGTCCATTCCCTGATAGAATCTAGAGTCAGCTGGAGAGCCAAGGTGGATGGGTGGGGACCACTTCATGCAGAGCTGAGAGAAGCAACAATTCCACCCCCCCCTTTTTTGTTGGTTTGGCTATGAGATCTGTTACTGCATTTTGGTTTTCCTCAGTGATTGCCCTAATTTTGTGTGCCAAGTTAATCTGCATTCCCCAAGTGTGCAGAAATGGACAGTGGGTGGAGATGACTGGGCCAAAGTGACGTCAGGATAGAATTCTGGAGTTAGTGAAGATCATCCACAAAGAGAATCCATGTCACCTATGGGACGGCCAGGCAGCCATCTTTTCCATGATTCTGTTTGAGAAGGACCTTCTAAAATGGCCAGAAGTTTGGCAGTTGTCACATATCTCCCATGAGGCCTTGAATAAGCAGGAGCCCTTGGCCGCCATCTTGTTGTCCATGACAGTACAGCAAACGGAGGAGGCATCGATGGTCGCACTGCATACGTGGTGGAGTGCGGACATCTACTGCACACCTGATGGAGTGCAGACATCTGATCATTTCCAGAGATTTGTTCCATTGCATGTCCTCCAGTGTGGCTGGGCTGGGCTCTTTCTTTTGCGTGTGTAGGCATCACCTTTAACCCGTCTAACCAGCTATGACCAGAAGCACAGATTAAGCCCGGAATGTCTTCCTTTGCTAGCCTGCATTTTGGTGATTTTCTTATAGAAGTAACACACCCCAGGCTTGTGCCTGGATGCTCGGTCATGACATCAGATGGCAGAAGCCATACAAAGGGGAAAAGACTTCCAAGGAAAGCTGTCTTCCTGCAAAAGGGGGAACACATTGCCTTGTAGTGAATGGTTTCCCTGCCTGGGAGACTTGGCTTTCACCCTGATGACTGGAGGGCTCTTTGGGGCTGAAAGTGTTTTCCGTTGAACACTTTCATGTGGCTTTGTTAGAATGAAAAGGTAGAATTTCCATCTGCTCGTGGGTTAATTTACTAATGTTTGAATCGAAATCATCTGACGTAGAGCTGATGTAAAATGACTGTCATGGTTTAGCTTTTACAAAAGTTTGAGGAATTTCGCTTCCTTTGATGAATAGCCTGAATGAGGCTATGAAGTGAAAAGAATTTGGGGGCCCTTTTGAGTCAACGTTACCATATTTAATCTTTTTTCTAAAGGAGATCACGGGCACTTTGGGGAGCAGGTACAGCACCCATTGCTGCACAAAGCAGAAGGAATCAGCCTGGATGACAAGGTTTACAGGCCGCCTAACTTTGAGCTTACGGTTTGGAAGTGTTCAGTGTGAAAGTGAGACCCATCAGTCAAGGCTGTGGCAGGGTGGGGGGAGGGAGTTGTGTGTCTGGGTGTAGATACACAGCGCAGCACACGGTCACACACGCACACGCACACACGCAGAGCACAGTCCACACCACCACCACTACATACACACAGTCACACACACACACACACGCACACACACGCACAGCACAGTCCCCACCACCACCACTACATACACACAGTCACACACACACACACACACACACACACACACACGCACGCACACACACACACACGCGCGCAGAGCACAGTCCACACCACCACCACTGCATACACAGTCACGCACACACACAGTCACACGCACACACGCACACACACAGTCTCACGCACACACACGCAGAGCACAGTCCACACCACCACCACTACATACACACAGTCACACACACAGTCACACACACACGCACACACACACGCACGCACACACACATGCGCAGAGCACAGTCCACACCACCACCACTACATACACACAGTCACACACACACACACACACACAGTCACACACACACACACACACACACACAGTCACACGCACACACACACACACACAGTCTCACGCACACACACGCAGAGCACAGTCCACACCACCACCACTACATACACACAGTCGCACAGCACAGCACTCAGGCCTTGATTTCAGCTCTAAAATGAATCATTTCCAGTTTTCTCAGACTCAGTACTTGTGAGGAGTTGTGTGCTCCTCTTCCTCTTCATCAGTCCCGTTACAGTAGGAAGGTTTAACAGTCTTGAAATAGCATCGATTTCCTATTTCCTGTGATGGATGGGCAGTATGGGAGATCAAAGTACCTTTTCACCTATTCTTTCTCCCTCTCCTACTCCTGCAATGTTCATCTCCATCCAGACACTAAAAACAGAAATAAAAACTCCATTATTTGGGGTTCCTTATGAAGAAATGCTTCAAAAAATATGGGCTGATTTTACAATGCTAGTTTTTCTATCTAATATAGGAATACTAAAGAATAATATTTGTTAGAGTAGAAATTCCTATGCCATAGAGGAACTAATTCAAGTAACTATTTCCTTTAATCAAAATTTAAACTCTGCAGTTTAAAAATCCTGGCTTTCCCCCCTTTTTTCATCCTTTTGTTTTGCCATATGCATCTCATACTGACAAAAATGGTCATGACTTAGTTCTAAAAACGTAATTTCGTGGGTCGATTTGTATTAGTCTTCCAAAAGTAAAAAAAATTATTTTGGTCAGCAGATGAAATAAATTGCGTTTACAAATAACTAAATTACTTTCTGTTTGTTTAGACGCTGGTTCTCAATACAGAATAATCAGCTGGTGTACCAGAAAAAATTCAAGGTAAGGGCCACTCTGTTCCTCAAGAAGGAAAGTCCAGGGAGTGCTGAGCATTGATTTCCAGAGGCTTCTCTCCTCTTTGCTCAGGGCCACGGATCTCCCGGTACAGCTTTAGATGGGGAGTCGAGCCTGTGGAACATTGTTTTCCTAATAAAAAGGATCAAAGTATGATATGTGAGAAAACCAGATTGTGTTTGACTCAGGAGTTACAAAGGACACTTTTTGGAGTGTCGGTTGTTTCTTTGATGCCATCGGAGGCGATGACTGTGGCAGCTGGTGGAGCACAGGGTGGCTGCTTCACACAAGAGCCTCTTACATTTTTATTGATAACCTTTGTATTCACGTCACTTTGATTTCCTGAGCTTCATTCCCCTTTCCCAGACCTCTTCCAAAGACAGTAAGTCCAAGGTCATCTGCAGTGTCCCCCCCTCCCCAGGTTTTTTCCTCATAGCTCTGCTTTGGGACGACTCTCCAACATTATCATTTCACAGCAGTGTTTCTTTTTGGTGTCGATTTTCCATTTTCGCTACCGTCCTTGTACGATTGTTTTTTGGTTTATCTCAGCCTTTCCATGCAGCTTTCTAGTCACCATAGCCTTTGTGTCTTACACCACAGTAACATTCCATCACAGTCACGGACCACAACTTGTTCCATAGTCAGTGGGCAACTACTTGAGTCCACGTCTTTGCTACCACAAAAAGTGCTCCTGGAAATGTTTTGGTGGATATGGGGCCTCCCTCTTTTTCACCAACCTCCTTGTACCACCAAGAAACTTTAAAAGAAAATGCATGGTGTGTGTCGGGGTGGGGTGGGGCGCACAAGGTCATGAGTGGCTCGGGTCCCGCCGCCACCCCAGTATTAGGTCCTTATGGAGCAGTTCTGGTAGTTACTGGACAGTTTGATCAGTAAAGACAGACTAAGTAATTGAAGCCTTGAAAGGAATATCTATGTCTGACTTGTCTCGAGGGCTTCTTGACCTGATCAGATCAAGAGGGTAAGGCCACATTGCCAGTCAGCCTGGAGCTGTACAAACTTTTTCACAAGAGGAGCTAGTCACAGATTTCTTGCTCTTTGGTTTTAAAGCAACACTCTCTTTTCAAGTCAAATCAAATCAGTGGGCTTTACAAGTGTCTCCTATGTGCTAAACACTGGGGATACAAAGAAAGGCAGGAACCTGGGCCTTGCCCTCCTGGAGTCCAAAGGTCTGAGTTCAGATGTGGGCTCCCACACTTCCTAGCTGTGTAATCCTGGGCGCGTCACTGAACCTTGGATAATGACAGCATCTACACCTGGGGTAGTTCGGAGGTTCCAGTGACGACATAATTGCAAAGCGCTTGGCAGAGTGCTTGTATTAAGTACCATGTCAGTGTTAGGGATTATATGAATGTAATGGGAGATATGACATGCATAGCTATGTGCAGACTTTATCTATATCTGTATCTATATACAGATAGAAAGATGATAAATTGGAGACCATCTTGGGGGGAAGGCACTAGCATGAATGGGGACTAGGAAGGATGTAGGGATTTTAGCTGGGACTTGAAGGAAGCCAGGAAGCAGAGATAAGGAGGGAGAGGATTCCAGGCCTGGAGGACAGCCAGGGAAAACACATGGAGTCAGGATATTGGGAGAAACAGCAAAGAAGTCACGGAATTGAATGATGTGTGGAAGGAGCTGGGACATGAAACACGACTTTGTGTTTCATCCTAGCAGTGACAGGAAGCAGCAGGGTTCATTGAATGGGGGAGGTGGATGTGACATGAGGTTATAGGAAGCCAGTGGAGTTTATTGAAGGAGAAAGAGGGGGACATGACGTGGTCAGGCTTCCCTTCAGGAAGGTCACTTTGGCAGGTAGGACTGGAGAGGAGACAGACTTGAGGCAGGCAGACCTCCCCAGCAGCCTTTGCAATGGCCCAAGCCTGTGGTGATGAGGGCCTGTATCAGTGTGGGGGCAGAGTCCGAGGAGGGGGCGTAGTGAGGAGATGTTACAAAGATCAGCTTGTCAGGACTTGCCATGGCATTGGATATGGGGGCTGAGACGATGCCAGTGTGAGCCTGGGTGACTAGGAGGATCTAGCAAGCTCAGTTTGGGCCATGTTGAGTTCACCATGTTTACAGAACTTTAGAGATGTTCACCAGGTAGTCAGAGGTACAAGCCAGAAGGTCAGGACATGGTGATGTAGAAGGAGAAGAGGGCCCGGGAGGGAGTTCTGAGGGACACCTGTGGTTAGCAGGTAGGGGGAAGAGGCGCTACAGGACCTGGATAAAAATCCAGCAGGAATTAGGAAAGCAGAGCAGTGTCCTGAAAATATAGAGAGAAGAGGGTGATCACCAGTGTCCAAGGCTGCAGAAAGGTCAACAGAAATGAAGACTGCACAAAGGCCAATGGATTGGGCAAACAGGAGATCACTGGTCACTTTGGGGAGAGTGGCTTCAGTTATTCTGGAGGCTGGAAGCTAGACGGCAGAATTGTAAGAATCATAAGAATCATGAGAGGAAGGGAGGTAAGACACCTGCTATTGGCAGCTTCCCAAGGGGTTTAGGTGTAAAAGGGTGATCTGGGTCGGGATGCGTGACCATGGCAGGAGAGGGGCAATGGAGGGGATTCGTTGTGGCAGGGAGGAGGAGGAGAGAACGGAAATTACAGCTTGTACAGCAGAAAAATGAAGAATCAGAACCTCGTTCCCAGACTTTGTCAGCAGGCCGGTGGGTGATCCCTGCTGGCATGCCGCCCTTTCTTTTTGGTGCACACTAGGGAAGGGGGAGCTCAGGGCATCCTCTGGTTCTACTCTCAGTTGCTCAGGACCCGGCTTATGAAGTTGTACAAGGCTCAGTTGTCCCAGAAGCTTTGCTGTGCTTTGTTCCCATAGGACAATCCCACGGTGGTCGTTGAAGACTTGCGGCTTTGCACTGTGAAACATTGTGAAGACATAGAGAGGCGGTTCTGCTTCGAGGTGGTCTCGCCCACAAAGTGAGTTCTGAATCATTTGACGTTGTCAGTCTTGATCACAGGCCTGGGGCTGGGGCACAGAGACAGATTCAAGGATGCCCCTTCCCTCCAGGAGCTCGAGTTCCCCTCTGGGAGACAGCCGTAGCTGTGGGAAGGGTGGGGAAGGGGGCCCCTCCTCTGACCAACTCTGGCCAGTGCCCGACACAGCTTTCTATTCTTTTTGGATCGGTGACTTTCCTTGACCCTCCTTTGTGAGGCTGGCAGGATGTGCTGGGGACCACCATGGCCATGCTGTAGTCCCATCAGTCTTTGTACCTCTTCTCGTGCTCCTCTCAGTTCCTCTACTGATCATTCCTGAAGAGTGTTCCTTTGCGTTCATCATTTCCCAGTCAGAGGATGTCGACTTTGTTTCTAAGTGTTGCCATCAATGTGGGTCTTTCCTTCTGTCTTTGGCTTCCTTGTTGCTCCTCCATCCCTCAGCTCCAGGCATTCTCTGTGTCTGGCCATCCGCCATGACTGGAATGCTCTGCCCACTGAGCTCCCTGGCTTCTTTCAGGTTCCAGCTGAAACCCCACCTCCTACAGGAAGCCTTTCCTAACTTCTCTTAATTCTGTTTTCCCTGTTGGCTGTTTCTTTTTTCTTTTTAATTAACAAATTAATTTTTAGTTTTCAACATTCACTTTCATAAGATTTTTGAGTTCTGAATTTTCCCCCCTCCCTCCCCAAGATGGTCATATTAAACAGATTTCCACGTTAGTCGTGTTGTGAAAGAAGATCCAGAACAAAAGGGAGAAACCACAGGAAAGAAAAAGAGACAACAATATGCTTCGATCTGCATTCAGACTCCATAGTCCTTCCTCTTGGTGTCAGTAGCATTTTCCATCATGAGTCTTCTGGAGTTGTCTTAGATCCCTGCATCACTGAGAAGAGCCAAGTCTATCAAAGTCAGTCATCGCTCACTGTGGCTTACTGTGTACAGTGTTCTCCTGGTTCTGCTCCCCTCACTCAGCATCAGTTCGTATAAATCTTTCCAGGTTTTTCTGAAGTCCGCCTGCTCGTCATTTCTTATGGAATAATAGCATCCCATTACGTTCACGTATCACAACTTGTTCAGCCATTCCCCAGTGAATGGGCATCCCCTCAATTTCCAGTTCCTGGCCACCACAAAAAGAGCTTCTGTACATGTGGGTGTGTTTCCCATTCTGATGATCTCTTTGGGATACAGCCCAGTGGTATTGCAGAGTCAAAGGGCATGCCTGGTTTTATAGCCCTTTGGGTGTGGTTCCAAACTGCTCTCCAGAATGGCTGGATCAGCCATTTGTACAAGGCTGTGGCCTCCCCCATTGGGTTGTGAGCTCTCTGAGGGCAGAGACTGTCTTTTGCCTTTCTCTGTATCCCTGGAGCTCAGCCCAGGGCCTGGCGAGTGCTTATCAACTGACTGGCTGGGATGGACTTTTCTTACCATTTTAGGGTATAATTCCAGCATTGTTGGACCAATTGTAACGGCCCCTCGTGTTGCGAGGTGGTAAAATAGTGTTCTCACGACCCAGAAACTGAAGTAGGGATAAGGCTAGACACGCTCCACGTCAGAGCGCCCCAGAGGTGCCCTGGGGACAGTGGGCTCAGTGAGAGCCAGCGTTTACGTCACACTTTAAAAGTTTGCAGGCCATTTGTAAATATTCTCAGACATTACCTCATGCTCTCCTTACAACAGCCCTGCATGGTCGGTGTTCTTGTTATCCTCGTTTTGTAGGTGAGAATATGGAAGCAGATGGGGTCAAGTGACTTGTCCAGGGTTACACAGCTAAGGAGTGTCTGAGATTGGATTTGAACTTGGGTCTCCCTGGTTCCAGGCCGAGTGCTCTGTGCACTGCTGCACCCCCCGTAGCTGCCTCTAACAGTTTCACATGCAGTAGGACAAGGCCTGAGAAAGGCCCAAGAGCTTTATCAGTGAACAAATCAATTCTTGGTCTCCTTGGAGAGAACTGCTTCAGTGGTGTGATGATCTTGGAATCCACCACACAGTTACTCAGTCAGCAAGCACTTGGACTGTGCTAGGTTCTGGGGCTGCCGCTGCCCTCTGTCCAGGCTGGACAGTGGTGGAGATGGTGGACAGTGAATAGGAGATCCCCGATGGCCTGTCCACAAGAACAAACAGTGGGGCTTTCATCCTCTGTCTTTGTATGAATCCAGCTTTGGGCAGAGTCCAGTGGCAGTGGGAGGGTCGCCTCTCCCAGACCTGGGGCATGTGCCCACACATGAACCTGACTAAGCGGTCTACATGGTGGTCTCTTTACAGAAGCTGCATGCTTCAGGCCGACTCTGAGAAGCTGCGCCAAGCATGGATTAAGGCTGTTCAGACCAGCATCGCCACTGCGTATAGAGAGAAGGGGGACGAGGCCGAGGTGAGTAGTCCGGGAGGTCCGCTGGGGCGTTTCGGGCATCTCGAGGGCCACGTGCAGTCAGGGCCCTGGTACGAGATCTTCTACAGGACCCCACCATTTGAGAATCCTGGCAGAAGGCCTGTGGGCTGTGGGGGTGACGGGCACTAAGTTCACAGAGGCAGCTTGAGGCTGGAGCTCAGGAGGTGGAAGCCAAGCGTGAGCCTTTCCCGCCATTCTGGGCACTCCTCCAGCCCTGTCAGGAGGCCCAACACCGGGACTCTGCTTCAGTCCAAGGGGATCCTATGATGAACCAGAATTACAGCTGACGCTGAGGGAGGGCATGGCCCTGGGTAGGGTCCTTCCTCCTTGGGTGCTGTGGGGGTCCTGGTCCTTTCCTCCAGTGGCCAGGCAGTTAGTGACAGACTGAGGCATGTTGGGGGTGCCAAAATGGGGAGAGCGCTGCTCCTGGACTCAGGAAGTCCAGATTCAGATCCTGCCTCTGACACCCTGGCAAGGTCACTGACTCTTCACCCACTTCAGTCTCCTCGTCTGTGAAGCAGGCTAAGCACAGAGCCTGTCTCTCACAGGGTGGTTGTGAGGCTTAGATGGGTTAGCACATGTTAAGCATGTTCCATTAAACATGTTATGGCCCTTAAAGTGCTACATCAATTCTGGTGACGGTTGTTGTTACTGCCGCCACCTCTGTTTCTTGCCCTCTTCATCTCCATCCAGACATTCTTTGCTGGAATGATCCATCCATAGGTGCCCATCTCTGTGATGCCCAGTGCTGCCTGGCCTCCCTGGGAACCACCTGCCGTGTCCTGATTTCCCCTTTTCTGTTAAGCTCTCCACTTCACTTGTGAACATCACACCCCATCATTTTGGCCCACCTATGGGTTTTATGGCCCTTTCCGTGTCTGGCTTCTTTTTCATTTCCAGGGCCTCTCCATGAGACCAGCCAGCTTAGAGCCAGCTGCCAGAAGTAGGACTAATACTATCCCTGTTTGACAGGCTCCCAGAGGCTGGGGGAATGTCCAAGTGAGAACATAATTGCTTGGCTTTTCTCTGTGGGCGGTTCTATTGCTGTGTCCTCATAAAGTCATTTCCTGGCTTTTGCTTCGTCAGTTAGTAGTGCCTAGGGCTAGTTCTGTCAGACAGTTGGGGTTTCCCTTTTAACTCATGCTGCAACCACAAATGCTCTGGTGTTTTCTTTGTTTACAAAATGATGATTTGTAGCCTCATAGATTGTCAGAGCTGGAAGGGACTGGGATGGTACACATGGGGAAACTGAGTCCCCAAAGGTTGCTTTTAGTCCGAGTTAGGAACTATCTAGCAGATGCAGGATGGTCTGACGCGGCTTCACCAGAGTACACCATGCCACCGTGGCATGGGCATTGCAGGCATTGAGGTAGCCTGTTACCTCCTTGGCAAAGAATCCAGTATGAGGTGGGACCAGGAAACAGTCTTTTCTTTCCTGGTGACATGTGTTTTCCTTTGAGTTCTGTGGTAGTCTGTTCTATAAACCAGTCATTTTGTTGTGCAAAATAAACTCAAAATAGAACAGAAGGTCTAGCAGAGGCATGAAATACACTGAATAAGAAGCCATTTTTTGTTTTTCCTTCTCCCAGAAGCTGGATAAAAAATCATCTCCATCTACAGGAAGCCTGGAATCTGGGAATGAGTCAAAAGAGAAATTATTAAAAGGAGAAAGTGCTTTACAGAGGGTTCAGTGCATTCCTGGGAATGCCAGCTGCTGTGACTGTGGCCTGCCTGACCCCCGTTGGGCCAGCATCAACTTGGGAATTACCCTGTGCATTGAGTGCTCAGGTATACACCGGTAGGTGCTCTCCTCCCCCACCCCCCATTTCCCTCTTGAGCCTGGCCCGGGCCCACCCAGCCCCAGGAGCAGGGGCTCTCTCAGCTGCTCCTGGCCCATCCATCTGCTGGGGAGAGCTGCTTCTGGATGCTTGGCTGTGTCTAGCAGAGCACAGGAGGCTTTCCAAGGTGCTTTGGAAGTGGGAGGTGTTTGTGCCATCCTGTCTTGCCGTGCATTCTTTTGTAGGGTTTAGGCCTTGTCTTGTGGCATCATGTTTAACTGGGATGGGCTGGGGAGCATGGATGAATCTAGAATGAGTTCAGAATGGATATTCTTATTTATTAATGCAATTCTTTTTTGCTTAGGAGTCTCGGGGTTCACTTTTCAAAAGTACGCTCTTTAACTTTGGATACCTGGGAGCCTGAGCTTCTGAAGGTAATATGATTTAACTTGACTGTCATTTTTTGTTTTTACATCACCTTTATTTCTAAGCATATCAATCTCTCTTTCCTACCAACTACCCTTGAAAAAAGGCATACAAAAAGAGAAAAAAGTATTTTGTCAAAACTAAGCCATCCATACTGCCATCACTGAAGGTGTCGGTGCCTGCACTGTCCCCCTAGCTGTAGTCTCTGACCTCTGCCAAGCAGGGACAGAGGAGGGGCACATTGGTCCTGATCAGGAGGGCAGTAGCACTTGGGGTTGCTGTAGCTTTGAGCCTTGGTGTCATTGTGGTTTTTGTGGGTCTTCTGTGTGTTTCCTTGGGCTCCTCCTCCTCCTCCATGTTGGTTGGTTCCCATTGCACACCACAGTAGTGATCCATGGTATCCATATACCGTAATTTATTTAATTACATGAGGCTGTGTGACTGGGCCTGTCGTCTGGCAGCCTTCACTTGTGTTCTGGATCTCATAAGAAAAGGGCACGATGGGTATTTGAGATGAGAACGTCTTCTCTGGGGTCTCTTTGGCTTTAAAGCAACCAGTGGCAGAATCACAAAGTATGCAATATTTGCTGCATGTGTTTTGAGCATTAAAATTGTTGTTTAAAGACTACATTATTTATCCTTTTTTTTCTTTCACACAGCTTATGTGTGAGTTGGGAAATGATGTTATAAATCGAGTTTATGAAGCCAAGATTGAGAAAATGGGAATAAAGAAACCACAGCCTGGACAAAGGTACTAATTTAGTTTGTCCTTCTATAAAGCCTTTGCTAAACGCAGGAGTTGTTTTATTGTAGTTTTTAAAAAAGGCTTTCTTGAAATCAGTTGATCGATCAGCTCCGCGTCAGAGATTTCCCTTCTCCCTGGGGAAATCAGGAGCATAGACAGAAATATACATAGAATATCCAAAAACACTGAAAGTACCATTGTTCCTGAGAGAGAGAAATGATGATTATGAGATCAGAATTTATGTCCAGCAAAAATACGAGAAGAACAGCAAAACTCGAATCTATATTGGCAAAGCTCAGCAAAGAAACAGAGAGATTAATAGGTTGGGAATGCAGATTCACAGAAGTAAAGGAGAACCAAGGAGAAAAGAAGCAGAAGAGCAAGGAAATTTACTCACTGTGCAAGCAGAGCATAGAGATCTCGAAGCCAGGCAGCGTAGAAACAACAGAAGGGTCATCAGTCTTTTCTAAGATGACAAGTCAGGACAAACACCTGACCATCATAATGAAGAAAATAAAAGAGGCCTGCCCGTAGGACATAGAAAATGAAATTCCAGCTGAAAGAGTTCACAGATTGTCCCCAGAAAAAAAAGCCTCGGGCTACAAACTCCAAGGCCCACGGAGGTGAAATCGAGCAGTTCAATTAAGAAAACGTTCTTCGATCCACCTGCAGAGCTTCAAAGACAAAAGAAAAGTATGTTGCTCTAAGGACTCAAGACTGTTGCACACCCTTCAGAGAGAGGAGAGAATGGAGTAAAGGGTTAGGGGAGAGCCCTAGAGATCCGGGTGATCTGTGCTGTGGTTCGGAGCCCACCCACACAGGACAGAAGATGGACTTTGAATTGTAAAGAGAAGAGTTTGAAAGAAAACCATCTCACACCTAAACCACCGAGAAGCGGGAGGAGTGACTAAATCTAGACTGCAGTAGCCACAGAGTAACAGCAGAAACCGGCGAGAGGTTTCTTTCTAATTGTACACAAGGAGAGGGATAAACTTTGGAGGAGGCACCTCTGAAGGGGAGGTGACACCCTGTGCTTCTGCCGTGGGACTCCCTCACAGCGTGAAGCAGGGGGACGGAGGAGCAAGGAGAGGTTTCACTGAAGGGGGTCTCTGTGGTCTCAGAAAGGGGAGGAAGTGAGGAGAAAGGAGAAAAGATTGGAAGGGGAAGCAAAGGAAGGAGGCCTACTTTGGCGCTGATTAGGGCTTCCATTGATGAATGCTCCTAGGGCTGAAAGGAGATGAGGGCTTTACACTGCATGAGGCCTGGGGGATGTGATACATGAGAAGTCCACTGGTCCTGGCAGGGGAGGAGTTGGAATCCCTGGAGGAGGGGGAGAGCTTGGGCAGAGGGAGGAGTTTTTCAGGCAAATGCAGTGAAAAAAGGTCAATGAGAGGGGGTCTAGATCAGTAGTGGGGAGAGGTTTTCTGCCATGAAGCAGTGTCCTCTCTGGTGCCTGCAGTTATTGGCACAATGACAAAAGGGAATCCATGGACTAAGCTCTACCAGGCAGTGGCCAAAAGCACCCGGAGAGCAGGGCCGAGAATGGATGCCTTTGAAGCCTGATTAGATGAAAAAAATGGAAGATTATACAAAGAACACAGAGAAAAGAAGGAGACCAGGTGATTACAGGGGCCATAGATCAGAAAATGAGGGTCTAAAGGAAAGAGAAAGAGAAGATAGGTAATGAAGAGAGGGAGAGGAATCTTTTTGGGAAAGGGGCACATGAAATTTAAAAAAAAAATAATGAACAGGACTAGTTGAAGGAAAGGAGAGGAAAGGGAAATCTGCCTGATGGAGAGGAAAAAAACAGGGAAGAAATATATAACCAATAAAGCAAGAAAGAAGAACTACTAGACAAAACCTTAAAGGGAAAAGGATGACAGACAAGAAGAAGGGGTGGGGGCGGGCCATGGGGAGCCCACAGGAACAGGTCTACCTCAAAAAGAGTAGAATAGAGGCCTGGAAGCAGCGTCATACTGTGTCTGCAGCAGAAGAGGGGAGAAAGCATCATAGTTTGGGGGGAAAACACCCCCATTTCAGAGGCGTATGAAGAAAAAGATAAACCTAACTCTCACAACTTTAAATGCAGATGGATTAAACAGTCCAGTAAAACAAAAGTCAGTGACAGATTAGATAAGAAAACAAAACCCTACCATCCAATATGTTGCTTGCAAGAAACACAGAACAAAGACATACACAAAATTAAGGTCATGGAAATAAAATTATTGTACAGCAAATGAATTCAGAAAAGCAGGAGTTGCCATCATTCTATCAGACAAAGCAAAAATAAACATTCAAAAAAGGGGGATAAACAAGGAAACTCTATTATGCTGAAAGGAGCCATAGACAACAAGCCACTGTCAGTAATAATCTCATTCTCTCCAAATGCCTCAGCATCCCAATTCAAAAGGGAAATATTATCTGAACTTCAGAAAGACTTAAGAGAGTAACACAACAGTTCCGGGAGACTTCAATATCCCTCTCTCAATTTTAGATAAGTCAGTTGGAAAGATAAACAAAAGGGAAAATAGGAACAGAACAAATATCTGGAGAAACGAGAGTTAAAAGACTTAGGGTGTTTTCCAATTAAGGCTGCAAAAGAAAATAGATACATTTATGTTTCTCTGGGATTTTTACACACATTGACCGTGTACTAGGTCATAGAGATATTGCTAATGTAAAAAGGCAGAAATAGTCAATACATCCTTGTAACAGTAAAGCAGTAATAACAATGTAGATGATAATTCTCTGTATGGCAAAGTAGACGAGACTCTGCACATAGAAGGTAGAAGAAGTAAGCCATTTATTCAGACACCAGAGAACCATATCCCACGAGCTGTTTATCCAGTCCACCACAGCAGTAAAACATTCCCCACACAATATAACAACCTAGAGCCTCGCCATCCCCAAAACTCTCTGACCCCCTGCTGGGGTCTTCCCAAAACAAACTCACAGTACAGCCAAGTCAGCCTGTTCAGTTCTCACAATCCCGAGGGCGGCCATTAGCGGCCATAACTGCTCGCTCGCGGCGCTCTCTCATGCTCTCAGCATTTCCTGTGACATAACATCCTTTTCCTGTAAAGAAGCTCCTCCCACCCCCTGTAACTTAAGGCTTTCTGTGATAGAAGCAGGTCACATGGCCTATTAATGGATAGGAAAGATCTTCAAATCTAATTGCTACTGCAGTCCTTCTCAGACAGTAATGAAATTAGGATAGAATTTGGTTCGGAAACCAAGATGCAGAACCATATGGAAACTGGACAGTGCAATTTTAAATAACGAATGAGTCAAATTGTAGAAACAGTAACAATGTGAAAGAAAATGATAAAGATGAACAACGTGTCAAAATTTCTGGGATTCACCCGGGAAAATCAGACATTGACAAAATAGAAAAAGAGAATGATAATAAATTCAATATGCATTTTTTAAATTAGAAAGTCAACAAGTAAACCTAAAATAATCACAAAAGAGGAGATACTAAAAATTAGAAGGGAAATAGATGCATTGGAAATGTTTTTAAACCATAGAAATGATACGTGAAACTAAAAGCTGGTTCTTTGAAAAGACTAAGAAAACTTATAAACCCAGAGCTCATCTTCTAGAAGATTGAAAATCAAATCAATAAAATAGCAGCTGAGCAAGGTGAAATCCCAGCAAAGCTCAAATAAAAACAGTCAGAACATATGCACAATTATGTGCTAACAAAATTGAGAAATAGAGGAACACCCTCCAAAATAGAAAAGACCCAGCCTATCAGAAGGTTAGCTGGACTTCTTAAATAATCCCTTTGCAGAAAAGGAAGAAGATCTAGTCTGAAAGGAACTCCCAAATTGAAAAGGAAAAAAACCTCCCGAACCTGATGGAGCCACAGCATTGCATCAATACTGCCTAAATCAGTCTGCACTTTGAAGGCTATGCCAATGAGATTATTAAAAGGATACCTTCATAGAACTTGAAAAATAACAAAATTCATTTGGAAAAATAGAGGGGGAACGTCACTTCCAGACCCAAAACCATTTTAGAAAGCAGTAGTCACCAAAACTCTCTGGTTTTGATTAAAGGATAAAAAGATAGGTGAGTGGGACAGACCAGACAAAAGAGATTCAGAAACAGTAGAACTCAGTGTTTGATAAAGTGGAAAACACAAGTGACCTGGGGGAAAATTCCTTATTTGATAGAAACTGCTGGGAAAATGGGAAAGCAGTCTAGCAGAAATTACACTTAGATGTCTTGCACCATACTCCACAGTACATTTTAAGTGGGGATGTGACCTTAATATTTAAAGATTATACTGTTAAAAAATTAGAAGAGGAATAGGCCATGTGCCTCTCACAGCTGTAGGGAAGAGATGTGTACATACCCAAAGAAGAGATAAAGGCAATTACAAAGGATAAAATATCTTTTGATTACTTGCAACTGAAAAGCTTCTGCACAGGTGTCATTGGTGCATCTAGGGTAAGAGGGAAGTGGCCACATGGGAAAAAAAATCTTAGTATCAAATTTCGTTGATATGGGTGTGGTAGCCAAGATACATAACGAATGGATAAGTGTGTGTGAGGCAGTAGCCGTTGCCCAATATATGCATGGTCTTCAAAGGATGTGAACAAACATTTCTCAAAAGAATTGCAAAGCATTCATAACCATGAAAAATGTTCCAAATCTCTAATTATTATTGGTGAGAAATGCAGATGAAAATAACCGTGAAGTTTCACCTTAACCCTGCAGATTGACAAGAAATGACAAAAAAATTGCAACGGTCAATGTTGGAGGGGTTGTGGAAAGATTAACGCACTAATACATTGTTGGTGGAGCTGTGAAGGAGAACAACCATTTTGGAAAGCATTTTGGAATTATATAAATAAAGTGTCTAAAATGTCCGTATTCTTTGAACCAGAGACTCCATAGCCAGGCTCAACACTCCAAGGAAGCCACTGTAAGAAGAAAGTCTCCGTATACACCAAAATATTTATAGCAGCACTTTTGCAATAGCTAAGAACTGGAAACTAGATGCTTGTTGATTGGCAAAATGGCTGAACAAATTGTGGTATGTGGATGTAATGGAATATTATTGTGCTATAAGGAATGATGGATGGTAGATGTAGAGAAGCCTGCAAAGATCTCTGCAGTACGCCTCGTGACTACAACAACGTAAATGCAAAGAACAACCACTCACCAGAAAATCAAAAGTCAGTGTAAAAAAGGTATAAACATGAAGCAGGACTCAAATGAAGAGACTTGAGAGATGCCCCCTCCTGCCCCTTCAAGGGGGTGGGATGTCCTCAAGTGCCACATAGACTTTGGTTCTTTTTCAGTGTAGTGATTAGTTGTGCTGACCTTTTTCCCTCTCTAAAAAGACACTGTCACATAGGATGGGCTCAGGGGGAGCAGATAAGATACCGTAGGGATGTAAACACCAGAAAATATCAATAAAACCTTGTTTGATCACCGAGACAGAAAGGATAGAGTAGAGGTCCCAGGACATGGCCGTGGAAACACCAGTAGTTGGGGGTGGGTGAGGAAAATGATGAGACAGCAAAGGAGACTGAGAAAGGAGCTAGTTACATAGGCAGAGAACTGAGAGAGAGTAATTACACACGTGCACGTGCGTGTACACACACACACACACACACACACAAGATGCTGCTGCTTAGTTTGTGTCTGATTCTTTATGGCCCCATTTGAGGTTTTCTTGGCCAAGGTACTTGAGTAGTTCGTCCTTTCCTTCTCCAGCTCGTTTTACAGATGAGGAAACTGAGACAAACAGGGTGAAGTGACCTGCCCAGGGTCACACAGCTAGTAAGGGTCAGGGAGATGAGTCTTCCTGACTTCAGGCCCAGCACTCTGTGCACTCTGGCACCCCCTAGCTGCCTATGTCCAAGCTGAGACAGTGGTTCATCGTGACCTCTCCTTGATCCCAGTTCTCCAGGACGATCTTTTCCTGCTTGCAGAGGACAAAGAGATGCTATTCTTGTACCTTCTTCCTATTTCCTGGCCTGGCCTTTGCAGTTTTAGGAGAGAAATGCCATCCATCAGCTCCCTGCACTGATCCTGTCACCTGAACTGCCCTGTAGCCCAATTGGATTCCACTGTGAGGAAAGTTTAGAAAGGGGAGGGAATTGGGGGAAAAGATAATAAGTTCCATTTTGGATCTGCTGAGTCCTGAGATGTCTACTGGACATTTAGTATACATTAATAGCCCACCCCAACCCATTCATCAGTGATCCTGAGCCCCTAACTGTTCAAATTCCATTCTTCATTTCCCACTGCCTGATCCCTTATTCTGATCCCCCTCAATCTGACACCCCTTCCTGCCCAGCCTCCCCCCATGTCTCCCTCTAAAGCCCCTTCCACTATCTTCTCTGGAATACTTGCTATAGGTAACAAACTCTCCTTCATTGTACGTCTTTTCCTTTCACACTCCTTTCTTCTTCTGGGTTTCATGGAGACCTAGCTCTGTCCCAATGACACATCCTTGCTGGCCACTCTTTTCAGTGCTTGCTTCCCCCTGGGTCACGGGTCAGGGTCCTAGTCCAGGTTCTCCCTCTACCTCTATCACTCGTTAACCTCTCCTTTGAGGTTTACTCAGTCCCTATCTACCACCCAGTCAAAGACCTGGAAACTGCTGTGACTGGCCTCCAGAACACTTCCCTTCTTTCCTCCATGAGTTCATGCCCCGGCTCACAGTCTTTCTCTCTCAAACCCTTTTCTACCCTCGTACTAAGAACTTCAACATACCTATTAAGACTTCCTCAGACACCTTAATCTGCCAGTTCCTCCACTTATTCGTTCCCTGTGACTTGCTCACAAAGATGGTCATACCCCCGATCTTGTCATCATCCGCAAACGCTTTGCTTCCATGTTGATGAACTCTGGAATTCCTTTTTTTCTCTTCATGGTCAGCGATAGTTTTATTTGTAGTTTTCTCTTCTCTTCCCAAAGAACATAGGACCACTGAACTATGGAACAGCTTGGGCTCCATTTAACATCACAAAATTGGCATCATAAACTACTTTTCCAGTATGAGAATACTGAACTGATTGGATGGAAATCTATTTTGTGGTAGAACTTCAGGAAAGTCATCTGTTTTAAAAGTTTCATTCATTGGTAGCAGGAAGGGTTTACAATTAAAATATACTAGGCAACCTACTGATAGAGTTTTGATGTGGTAATATGTTTACAGAACAAAAATAAGGAGTTTAATACTATAAAGGGTTTTTTTTAATTCTTTCTAAATGAATCCTTTGGAATAAAACAAAAAACTTCTAGTTGCCGAATAAAAAACAGCCCTCAAGTTCTTCTTAGGTAAAATAACCTAGGATTTGAAGTAAAAATCTTCAGTAGTATAATATTCCAACCCATGGTAGAAAAATTCTTGGAGATTTCACATTTACTAACTTAACTTGTCACTATCTGAAATCACAATGTGTTGTCCTTCTACCTCATAGCCCTTAAATCCTGTTCTTTTTCATCACCGTGACCTCCATTCCTTCAACCCTTCAGTTGTTTTCCAGGCCATCCCCCCTGTACTGGCTGGATTCTGCTTTCTCTTTTTTGACCTCCTGGTGAACCATTCAACTCAACACTCTTCTCTTGAGTTTGATGCCCCTTTCTCTTATTGCTGGTGTTGCTCTGCCAACCTTTAGCCCTGGATTTCTCCCACTTGTCTATTGGCTTTGCTCCTGTTCACATGTTTCTCTCTCCTGGTTCCCCTCCTACCCATCTGACTTTTCCCTCTCTATTTCCTTTGCTAGAGCCTCATCCAGGTCATGCCCACTAACCACGGTTCTGTCCTGGGCCCTCTTCTCCCTCTCTGCTACTTCACCAGATGATCTCATCCGCTCCCATGGATTTAAGGACCTTCCTGCTGATGATTCTCAAATCCACCCATCCTGCCCCAGCCTCTCTGCCACCCTCCATTCTTCCTTCTCCAGCTTCATTTCAGACATCTTGTACACACTGTCCAGTAGACATCTTGGACTCAACAGGTCTTCCCCCCCTTCCAAACTTTCCTGTTACTGTCAGCAAATGAACACATAGTAATCACCTGCTGTGTGCCCGGCACTGGATACAAAGACACGACAGTAACCACCTCAAGGAGCTTACAATATAAGGGAGGAAGAGAGCACACAAAAGGAAGCTGAAAAGGGGAAGAGGGAATGTGGGTTAGAGGAAGGGGAGTGATGACGCCTGGCAGAGAGGGCATGATGAAGTCCTGTAGCCAAGTAGGAAACACTATGGTGTCTGACCTGGGCCCCCTCCTTCAACATAAGATCACGGAGAAGCTTTCTGGGTGTCTATCCCCCACCCTTTCCAGTCAGAGAGAGGGAGGGGCCCAAAGGGCAGGGGCTGCTGAGGACACGTGAGTTGCAAAGGTGAATTGATGTTACAGGATGATGATTTTTCTGCAGACAAAGCTTACAACCTTGGAGTCATCCTGGTCTCCTCCCCCTCCCCTATATCTAGTCTGTTGCCAAAACCTGTGATTTCATCTTTGCCACATCTCTACCAATTTCACCTCTGCACCGTGTCTGGTCCGTTTCATCTCTATATCTTCTCTGGGATGTGCCCCCTTCTCTCCTCTGATGCTGTCCCTGCCCTGGGGCAGGCTCTTATCACCTCCTATGTGGCTTATGGCAGTAGCTGCTAGGGGCCCTGCCTGCCTCATGTCTTTCCTTACCCCATTCTACAGTTAAGGTGATCTTTCTTAAGGGCTGGCCTGACTTTCACCCCCTACTCAGTAAACTCCAGTGGCTCCCTGTTGCTTCCTGGAGCAAATCTAAAATCCTCTGGCATTCAAAGCCCTTTTATAACCTGCTGGCTCCACCCCCACGCCACATGGTCTTTGATCCAGTGACACTGGCCTTCTGATTGTTCCTCAAACAACCCGCCATCTCTTGGCTCTGGGTATTTTTTCTGGCTGTCCCAACCCATGCCTGGAATGCTTTCCCCTCTTCTCCACTTTTTGGCTTCCTCCAATCTCAGCTAAAATCCCACCTTCTACAGGAATCTCTCTTAATTCTAGTGCCTTCTCCAGTTTCTCCTGTATTTAACTTGTCTGTACATAGGTTGTTTGCATATTGTCTCCTTGATGACTGTGAGCTGCTTGAGGGCAGAGACCACCTTTTACCTTGCTCTGAATCCCCAGTGCATTGGGCACTGAATCAATGTGCACTGACTGACTGGCAGCAGAGGGGTCACAAAGGATGAAGGCGTAGAAGAAGTCTAATCAGATTAGGTCACTCGTAGATTGATGGATACTTTTTAAAGAGCAGTTTCATTTTGGTGTTGAGGTTGGAAGCCAGATTTCAGAATGCTGAGGAGTGAGAGGAGAGGAAGTAAAGACAGCTTTTTCTGTTCATTTGACTGTGAGAAAAGTGTTATGAGATGATAGCTTAGGGGAAGAGTTGGGGCAATTGGATGTTTTTCACTGATGGATGACATGGGCATGTTTTTGGAGATAAAGAATGAAGGAAGAAAAGAAGGAAGGAAGCATTTCTTAAGTACCTACTGTATATACTTTGTTTATGTGTCAGGCACTGTGTTCAGTGCTGTACAAATGTGACTTGATTTGATCCTCACAACAACCACGTGAAGTAGGTGCTGTTATTATCCTCATTTTACAGTTGAAGAAACTGAGTCAAACAGAGGTTAAAGTGACTAGCCCAAGGTCACAGCTAGCAGGTGCCTGAAACCAGATTTCACCCCAGGTTGTCCTGACTCCAGCCCAGCACTCTAGCCACTGTGGCACTTCCTAGAAGCCTCAAGAAGGAAGCAGTGGGGAGGGAATGAGGGAAACGTTGAAGATGAGAGAGTGGCATGATTGGAATGGCTATCTGCTGGAGAAGATGGAAAAGGATGGGATCAGGAGAGCGTGTGGAGGGCTTGGTCTTGGCAGAGAGAAGGGCCAGTGTCAGGCTGGGGGAAGGGAGTGGAGGATGATGCCAAAGGGTTGAGATGACAAAAAGGGTAAAGAAGGTTTATATTAAATAGCCTCCATTGTCTCAGTAAAATAAGAGGCAAGATGAGAAAGTCAGTCAATCAATAAACATTGTTAAGTGTCTACTGTGTGCCAGGCACCATTCTGAGAGCTGGCAGAACAAAAGGTGGCAAAAGGCAGTCTGGGCCCTCGAGGAGCTTACAGTCTAATGGGAGTAATAAGCGGGAAACAAATACGGCCAAAGAAGCTGTAGACAGGTTAGTGGGAGACAGTGTGGAAGGTGGGACTTGAGGAGGAAAAAGGGGCTTTGAGATTGCTTCCACAATGGGGAACAAGGCAGCAAATCGATTAGGAACAAAAGATTACCTTCTGTCAGGGAGGGCTCAGCTGAGAGGAGATCCAAGAGTGTCTTAGAAAAGAAAGCATTGGTGTTGAAACTTGGGTTAGCCCATTTTACACATTTAATCTCTGGGAAATAGGAAGTCATCTCATTGTTCTGATCAGATCTAGGAATGCCAGCTTTTCGAGCTTTGTCCAGTCCATGGCTGGCTTTGGCAAAGGCAGAGAATCTGACCCCTGGCACTTGCTCCAACATTTACTTTCTCTTTGCTGGTTTCCATTGCTTATTACCCCTTGGCCTTCTCTCTTTGAACCTCTCCAGGCAGGGCCCTTCCGTGTCGGTGAGATCCTTTCACCTGCTGCTCACCTGGACTTGGTATTTTTTCCAGTTTTCCCGGCTCATTCATTTTCACAGTACAATTTCATTAGTTCTCCAATTTTTTTTAATGTCGAACAAATGATTGGCTACTTCATTGTATCTATGATCATTATCAGGAATGTGGACTGCCTTTGCTAATGCAGATTACAACTTCACCAGGTCTTCTCATCTTGACCCTTTAGATAGAATAGAAGAAGTCCTTGGAGCATCTAACAGTATTTCAGTTGGAGGAGAAGCACATGACTGTCTGCCAGGCTGTCATTACTTTAGTCATTTCAGAACTTGAACTCTCCTTCCTTCTACATCTGCATTTTGCTTTTCTCTGTGATGATGTTTCTATGGTGGCCAGAGATATTTTTCAATTGGATGTGCTTTCCTCCTCTAAAACACCCAGATTGATGGATGCTCAAGCAGGGGTTTGCGTTAAGAGCACAAAAGAACACTTGTTTGTATTTTCTTCTGAGCATGACATCCTTTTTATGAATTTTTGGAAACTAAAATGTGACTTGTTGCATCATTCACCACACACTTATAAACCACTGTGCCAAATACTTGGGAAGGTAGGAACTCTGAGATCCATAGATATCATCTGCCCAAGGACAGACAGAAGTGTCGATGCCAGTACCATGCAGCAGCCCATTCTGAAGCACATCAGAGAGGGGCCATGTGGTGTGTTATAGGCTTGATGGGAGGTTGGTATTGGCCAGAGTGAAAGAATAAATTCTTTCTCACACTCCAGGACAGGGAGGGCCTGTTCTGGTGTCCTGTGCTCTCTCGTTACCACACTGAAGCCTGGCTCGTGGTACTTAATGGAATCCTTTGTAAGTGCCTATTGATTGAGTCCTTGAAGTCAAAAAGGAGATGGAGGTATTCTAGGTACCTAAGAAAAAATGGCAGCTCTGTGGGCATGGCCAGACTGCAGAACTTCAGGGACAGCAGGAAACCACTGGAGATTTGTGAGCAGATAGGTGGCATGGCTAGATCCATGTATCTCTTGTTCTGGCTTGGCCTGTGATGTCCTTGGTCTACGGAACGTACCTTCCAGCTGAGAGAGCTGCCTGGGCCACTGAGGGGTTAAATGCCTGGTCCTGGATGCCCCAGTCAGTGGTATGGGAGCTTGTGCTTAAATCCTTCTGGGTGATTTGAGTAGGCTACGGTATAAAGCATGAGTTGGGGGGAAAGGGAGCGTACTAAGCCCTCTGTGCTAAAGAATCTAGCAATGCTCAGAGAATGACCAGAAGTGTTTGATGGTCTCTTTTTAGTTTGGACCAACAGTTACTAGGGAATTGACTCACATATCCTCTGCTTTTATGTATCAGGCAGGAGAAGGAAGCGTACATCAAAGCAAAGTATGTGGAGAGGAAGTTTGTGGATAAGGATTCTGCCTCTTCTTCACCTCCAGAGGAAGGGAAGAGAGCGCTGCGCCAAGGTCAGGAGGAGAAGGGGCTCAGCGCCTCCAAGCCAGCGTTAGAGGACCAAGTTGGAACATCAGCCAAAAGTTTAGGTGTTGATCCATTTTGTAAGTAAGCGCTTTCTCAAACATTGTGATCATTCTTGTAATGAATTAATTTCATGAATTGTTAGCTTAAGGCAGGTAACTTTCTTTTTCAGCCTTCACAGGAAATGGTAGATTTCTTTGCTTGTGTTATCCTTAAAAGAATGCCCTTTGGGTGCAGCTGTCATTCACGATGAGATGTTGGGCACGTTCCAACAATAAAACCATCACATTTAGATAGGCTGATGAAAACGAGATCTGGTTCATCATTTCCCCCAAGCCAACAACTTCTTAATTCCCCAACTTCCTTTTTGCTCTGTCTAAACCTCCCCCAGTAACACTCTCTCCTGCCCTTTTCCCTCCTTCTTGCCTGCTTTGTGCTTTGATAACTTGCATGTACCCAGCGGTGGCTGTAAATAGCGACGAGGCCAGGCGGGAATCTCTGTTCTGTCCTGATGAGCTAGATTCACTCTTCTCCTACTTTGATACCTCTTCAAAACTACGTAGTAGTAAGTACTCCTCTCTCTGGTGGAGCCTTCAAAGTCTATGCTAGTGCTCATTGTGTGGTGGGACCATTTCTTTACCTGTGAACCCATTTGTCTCAGAACCGTGTCCGAATTTCAGCATTTTGCTTATCCTGACGTTTGGAGGGGATCAGATCCTTTAAAATCTCTCCATGTAAAGGATGATTTTAGACTTTGGCCATCCATCTATCTGGATAAGCTAAGTGCTTAAAAATTATTAAATGTTTGGTGAATGTATTTCATTGTTTTCAAATTCATTGGTGGTGGCCAAATTCTGGATGAATTGGAAGCAAGCAAGCTTTAGCATGCTGTCTATGAAACATATTCCCTCTGTGGTGGGAACTTATTCCTGGTTCGCCTTTTATTTTAAACAGTCAAAAGCAATGACAGTGGGATACAGCAGTGTGCTGATGATGTCAGAGAAGGCCTGTCCTCAGTGGTTTCAGCTAATAGCTTATATGAGCCAGGTGGGTTTGTTTTTTTTTTTTCTCAGTTAAATTATATTTAATTTAGCTTTTGCCCAAAGGTATTTCTGAGAACTCTGCTCAATTATTCTTGAGAAAGTCATCAAGTAAAGCCAAGGGCGGATCAGAGAAGCCTCACAATGTGACAGGGAAGTCACCTGTTTCCTCTTCTCCCTTCAGTAGGAAGTCCTCCTTTACTTCGTCTGCCTTTAGCCCCAAGAATCGGTGCCAGAGAATGGCTGGCTTTCCCCTGATCCTTCTGTCTCTTTGCCATGTGGAAGTCCTTTGGATGCTCTTCCATTACAGGACATGTTAGTCTTCCCAACTGGCAGTTTTTCCCCTGACTTGTACTTGGCACCAATATTCACGAACTCCCAACTTCACCGAGTGTTGTCTCAGCTCAAGTTGGGTCCTTCCTGAGCTGCAGCATGGAGCATCTGACTATCTGCTAGGTGGTGACCATGCTACAAAGGTTGTGAGCCGTCACCCATCATTTCTGTCTGGGAGGAAGCCCAGAGGCCCCTTGGGGAGTGTGACCTGTAGTCTAAGGACTGATGCCCAGCAGGCATTGGAGTTGGCCTCTTGGAGGCCTTTTAAACCTCCTCCAGGTGCAGTTAACAGCTGGCCCTTGCCAGCACAAGGCAGGTATGATTGGTATGCCCTACTTGTCTCCCAGGCCATCCTTTTAGCATTTTTGCACCGCACAGCATGGCTCATGGATGTGTTTTCTTTTCAGAGGGAGAAAGACGAGATTCCTCAGTATTTCTTGAATTTAAGCATCTCCATCCAGGACTCCAGCTGTACCGGGCTTCCTATGAAAAAAGGCTTCCCGACATGGCTGAGGCATTGGCCCACGGAGCAGATGTCAACTGGGCAAATCCTGAAGAGAACAAAGCCACGCCACTCATCCAGGCTGTCTTAGGGGTAGGGAAGCCACGCACACACATGTTGGTGGGGATGGCCGCAGAGTGGGTCTGCTGTGTCCATCTCTAGGACAATTTCAGTGTGATTTTTGTCATTAAGGTCATAGGAGCCTAGAGTTAGAACTGGAAGAGAACTTGGAGTCTAACCCCCTCGTTTTACAGAAGGCAAAGCTGAGGCGGGCGGAAGTTAAGTAGCTGCCATGCTCAGGGGCCACACATCTGTTAGCCAAGACTTGGAGTGTGCTGTCTCTGACCAAGTCACTGAGAGGGAAGAGACCTGGCCTTTGAGGCAGGTGACTGAGTCGAAGGGGCCCAGAGGCTAGAGGGGCTGTCTCTTTGTTGTTCCTCCTCGGGGCCAGAGAAGAGCGTTTGTCATGGCACACCTGGGGGATCTTAGGTCCTGGCCATGTTCCCAGCTTCTGCCTGTGATTTCTTAGGGCTCCCTGGTCACCTGCGAGTTCCTCCTGCAGAATGGTGCGAACGTGAACCAAAGGGACACCAAAGGACGAGGCCCACTGCACCATGCCACTGTCTTGGGACACACAGGGTAAGAGCCCAGAGTCATTGGCAACACTCTGTCATACTGCTTCAAGTAGATGGAAATTGAAAAGGGAAGGAAAACAAAGTCCACTCACTCTCAGTCTCCCATGTTTGAAAAAAGCCTTGGCCGCTTTTGACTCTTGCCTCTGTCATCTCATCTCAGTCAATGATCCAGTTACTGGGAAAGCTCTGGGGTCTGCACGGACCCTCCTCTGTTCCCACTGCAGACACTTCAGGCCATTCAATCAGGGAGCATTTTTTTGAGCTCATACTGTGTGCCAAGTACTGTGCTACGTGCTGGCACCTCTGCCCCTGCCTTACCTTCTCGTGGAGTACAAGGAAGATGACTATAGTGGGAAGGGCTGTCTGTGTCGGGGTGATCCCAAAAGGCCTTTGGCAGAAGGTGGGGTTTGGGCAGAGTCTCGAAAGTAGCCAGGAAATCTCAAAGGCAGAGGGGAGGAGAGAGGTCATGCCAGGCTTTGGGGACAGTCACTGCAGTGGCATGGAGAGGGGAAATGGTGGTGGTGTCATCTAGTGGGCCCTTGTTGTCACCCACCCTGCCTTTTGTGGCAGCCTTCCAGCAGCCCTTCCTGCTTCTGGTAGGGGTGGCACTTTGTAGCTCCAGTCTCCACAGCAACCCCTCCAGTGGAAACCCATTAGCTCACAGTCTGAGGGGAGGCTTATGGCTGGCTGATCGCCTGCATTCTCTTGGGGTTGGGAAGCTCTTTGTGCAGTGCTTTGCCTCATTTTCTCGACCAGAAGCACTGAGGGAGATGGTAGCTTCTTTCTCAACCCTTCAGTGTCTCACGTCTCTTTAATGCATTAGTCATCTCATCGACATGGTTACCCCTTCCCTTGGTGAAGAGTCAGCAACCCCTTGCGTTTCCATCTTGTCCAGCCCATGGGCCCCTGGTGTTTCTCCCTCTTCTGATTCACCATGGGCCCTGTGTTCTTTTTGGCGCTCCTAGAGTGAAGGGTGCCGTGAGAGAAACCCCATCATGTGGCATGTCCTCTCCATAGGACAGAATAGGGGCGCTTTGCCTCGGTCTCTAGGAAGGCTGCATGCCCACCTTTGCCAGTTAGAAAAGGTGGTTTGAAATCCTTGTGCTTCTGGATTTTAAGCTAGAGTGGGAGGGTAAAGACCGTCATTGGTACAACTTTACAACCCCCTCGTGCCTTGTACCTGCGCACTCCCTTCATGCCATGCTCCCTATGGAAAAGGTGCTCCTTGGGTAAATGGAGTCACCTGCCTTTGTAAAACCAGCCTGGGTTTGTGGGACTTCAATTCTTTTTACACAGGCAAGTGTGTTTGTTCCTGAAGCGAGGGGCCAACCAGCACGCCACTGACGAGGAAGGGAATGACCCACTGAGCATTGCTGTAGAAGCCGCGAATGCAGATATTGTAACCCTGTAAGTCAACTTTTTCACACGAGGAATGATCAGTAGAGATAGAGCCTGCAGTCTGTGGTGGGCGCGTTAGAAGTAGTTTGGGGAGCCCTTGATGAGATTTCTCTTCTGCACCCCATGCAGTGAGGGTGGGAGGAAGGTGACTGGGTCTCCCTGTCACTTAATCACATGTCAGAGAGTAAGAAAAGAGAATCGCCCCTTCTTAGGGTCTGGCAAGGTAATGGAATGGTGTGACAGAGGCTCCAGCTTCCCGGCAGTCTGGCGGGGCATAGCTGGGAGCTCTGAAGACTTGGACCAGGAGTGCTGCAATATCTTCTGGCAGCATTGGAGAGAGAGAGGGAAAGAAGAAGGGGAAAGAGACACCCAGAGATAGAGGGAGAGAAGGGGGGAGAGAGATTCCCAGAGTCAAAGGGAGAGAAGGGGAGAGAGAGATACATCCAGAGACAGAGGGAGAGAAGAGGGGAGAGAGAGACACCCAGAGTCAGAGGGAGAGAGGGGGAAAGAGAGACACCCAGAGACAGAGGGAGAGAGGGGGAAAGAAAGAGAGAGAGAGATGCCCAGAAACAGAGGGAGAGAAGGGGGGGAGAGGCATACAGGGAGAGAAGGGGGAAGAGAGAGACACCCAGAGATGGAGAGAGGGGGAAAGAGACACCCAGATTCGGGGTGGGAGGTAGGGTCTTTCCAGGGCAGTCTATCAGGAGACTTTAAACAATGTGTGTCATATCATAGGAATTTGAGATTTCTCATGTTTTCTAGTACTCTGTGAGCTCCTCACTTGGTTTTCACGTAATCAAGGTTCGTGGTGACCTTCGTGACCTGGTCATTTTACTTGGGCTCTGGAAACGAGGGTCTTGTGCTCCCCTCGTGGTCTCTCGATGCAGGGTTGCCGAGGCATGTTGTTAGCAGGGCAGGAGCAGGGGCATTCTGCAGGGTTCTGTCTTTATCCTGGTGCTGGAGCCCTTCCTGTCTGTGTCGAGCAGCCCAAGGCCCCTACATAGCTTCACGGACATACAGAGACTGAGCTCTGTTTTCCTCCCCACCTACGCCGAGGAGCTCCCTCCTGTTTTCTGCACATGGCTCACAGACATCAGTCCCTCTGCTTTTCACCCTGTCTACCTTTTGCTTGAAGCTCACCTGCTATGCTTTTTCTTGGGTTGAGAAGTGGCAGATTTATAAAGCAGGACTTGGGAGACAGAATTGAAGCACTGACAAAGTCCAGTGAGGACCAGCCTCGTGGGCCCAGTAAGGAAAAAAGGGGTAAAGAGCTTCTTCTCAGCCTGTGAGGTTCTGTGACTGCTCTCTGCCCTTTGGCCTCTGAGGGGACCCTTGGCCATCCCTTCCCTCACGGCCATCCGCAGCAGTGTCCCAGGACGCTGGCTTCATGCCTGCCTCCCCTCATCTGGTCCCACATCTCTGACAGCTTTTATGGGCTTGGGGGGCATTTGCAAGTGTGTGTGCCACGAAGGCATCTCTCCACTGCCCTTTGGACCCTTGGAAAGTGTAGTATAGTATGATTCCCAACAGTGTGGCCTCCTCGAGGAACCCCGGGGTAAGGAGGGGTCTCCTCGTCTTTCTCTTCCCTCCTGAGCACAGTACTTGGCCCAGCCTTCTCACCTGTCCATAATGAGGGACAGAGATAGAGGCTCATTCACAGGCTGAGTGTCGGGGGTGAAGGATGCACTTGGTGTGTCCTTGGCGATAAGAGACCTGAAGGAAAATGTCTGCTGGGGCTTACAGGAAGGAGGCGGTGGGGTGGGGGCGGGGGGGGGGGGGGTGCCATGGCACTCAAACCTAGGAGATGATGGCCCCACCAGGCATCCAAAGGTCCTTCAGATCTGCTCTTTCAGGGCTCCCCTGAGAAGCCAGCAGCCATTCCTTAGAGTTTGATTCTGTGTTCTGTGTTTCTGCATAGACACGCTTATCTGTTGTAAGAACGCTTCCTTTTCAATTGCACATTTTTTTGAGTGGACCAACTGCATTTGGCCCAGCTCCTGGCCATGCTCTCTTTTCTCAAAGGAGTAAAAGCAGCCTCAGCAGCAGTGGTCACTCACTGAGTGACCCTGAGTAGAGCCATGGAGAGGGAAGTGTGCTGAGTGGCAGGAACATGTCCATCCAGCCCTGCCTAGTGCCTGGATGAGCTGAGAAACTTTGAAAATGGTTAAAAACATCAAAAATCTTGTATTCTTTATTCACAGCTTATGAGAACAGATATGGCAAAATCATGATTTTGTTGATAGATTTTTAAAAAATCTTCAAAGCAGATTGCGGGCCAGACATGATTTTGCGTGCCTTTAAATCCTGCTGCAGGGAGGCTGAGGCTGGCATGATAAGAGTGAGCTCAGGGGTTCTGGGCTGAAGGAGAAGTAGAGCCAATCAGGGGTCCCCACAAAGTCTGGCACCAGTACAGTGGACCCCATGGAGGTTGGGAATAAACAGGTCAGACATTCCTGGGCAGATGAGTAAGCGTGGGATGGGTCTGTGAGTAGCTGCTTGCCCTTTCCACAAACCCAGCCTCAAATGGAGAGGAGGATTGGGAGGGTGGTCCAGCATAAACAGTCTCTAAACCATGCCCTATAGAGGCATTATAGCCAAGGCCTTAAGCAAGGTCCTCTTGGGTTGTTGCGTGTTCTGTTTCATAAATCAGTATCCTGGGCAGGGGTGTAAAACTGCTTAGAGCTGCTTTGGTTTGTCTCAATAAATCTTTTTTCTTTTAACCCAAGGTTGCGTTTGGCCAGAATGAATGAAGAGATGCGGGAGTCGGAAGGACTTTACGGACAGCCAGGTCAATATTCTCCTAATAATCACACGGAGATGCAGTATAAGAAATGCATTCAGGAATTTATCAGTTTACAGTTAGAAGATCCATAATTCTTAGGCAAAATGTGTTTCCTTGGTACAATAGTGTTTTTTAACTTGTAAGTTGTGAATTTCTTGGCTGATACATGTACAGTATTCAGTGGCTTCTCCAGGGGCTCCTTGCCAGGCCTCCAGATACCTTCCCACCTGACAGTCCAGAAGGCAGCTCCCTCCTGCCCTCTGTGGACTTCCTTTCTCTGCTGTATGTCTTTCTTCTGCCTTTAAATACTCCAGTGAGGGGCCAAGGATGGCCAGGGCTACTTTACACACCTGTGGGGCAAAGAGCGGGCGTCTTCCGACAAGAATCCCCTGGAGGAACCTGTTGTCAGGTGGGGAACAGAGTGATCCACAGTTCAGGTAACCAAGTCCTTCACTGGCCAAAGAAATCCTAGTCTTTTTGGCATATGGGAAAAGGTCACTGGAGAATACAAAAGAAAAACCTGACTAAATTAAGAAATGTTTGCATGCCAGCACAAAAATTAACCAATCTGGGAGGCTTTGAAGTAAAACCGTCAAGTCAGTAGGCCATAATGGGATTTGGTAAATTGTTTATAGACAGAAGGATACATAGAGGGAAGGCTTAGCTGTGTTTCAGGATTTGGCATGTCCAGCTTGCACAGTAAGTGATGAAATGCGTTTAAAATATTGTTCCCAGACTTGTTTGTTTGGTTGAGCAAAATCTCGACTTGCCAATCTCCATTCTCAGAAGGAATAGTCCTTGGCCCCAAGATGAGTCAGCGTGGGGAGCTGGAGGCCCCTCCAGCCTGGTTGGTCGTCCACACTCAGTGTTCCTCCAAGATGAGAGTTGTTAGCAGAGGCCTTCCATGCCATTAGATTATCTTAGTCTTAGTGGTTCATCTAAATACTTCACATTCACATCCACATTGGTTAGATTTTCAGCTTCATGTGCCTGAGAGGTGAGCTGTCTGACACACATACCCGTGCCCAGATAGCCCTGATGGGCATTTTGGTCTCATGAACACCGGGAGACTTTACTTAGCATGTAGAAGGAAGCCTACTTCCTTTGCTGACCCTTCACCTTTCTGGTCTTCACTGACAGAGGGCCCTGACTTGGGTGTTTAGTTGGGTGCTGCTCTAATGGACATTTAAGCTGAGAAGCCAAACCGAAGACCACTCTTTTCCCAGAGGGTTGTCTTAACTTTTTATGGGTCGAAGTGGAGGCTGAAGTCTCCAGAGAATGGACAGCTCTGTCTTTTGTCCTCCAGCTCAGACAGTGGCACAGACTCTGGAGATCCTGGGCTGTGAATTAGGTGCCAGTCAGGGCTTTTCAGCTATGGTTCTGAATGTCACCCATTGGTCTAAACTTGAATATTCAGTGAAAATTTTATATCAGATACGTAAACTATCATAGTAGGCCGCTTCTGAGGCCTCTGTGTTTAAGCACTTTAAAATAGAAAAGAGAGAGAGAGAGAGAGTGTGTGTGTGTGTGTGTGTATGTATATATCACACTTGACATTTACAAAATAGGCAACTTTCAGATTTTCAGAATTTCCCTGATATTCTAGATTTTTCCACCATTTGGTCAGCTAGCCCTTTTCCTGTTGCGTTTGCTGATGGAGTTCTCCTCACCTGTTGTTGGGGTGAATTTGGGGGGTGGGGAGTAGGAAGTTAGCATTTGCAGGGGGGCCTACCTTCCTGACATCTCCCCACAGCCCTGGGACTGTTCTGCTGCCACCACTGTCGACCCTCTCAATGCCTTCTTTGTACCTTTCTGGGTTCAAAGCAGAGGAAAAAGTGATTTTGCCAGTCTCTTTAACTGGAAATCTGGAACACTTTCTAAAGAAATGTCTTTCTTCCAGATTTTACATTTGGACAATTTTAAGAATAGGCTACCATAGTAAGAGTGATATTGCCAGAATAAAAAGATGTTGCCCACCTTTGGGTGCCCTTTGTCTCATGGGAGGCTCAGTACTTTCTAGGGGTGAGGGAACCCCAGCAGCACCCCATCTCTCTGACAAAGTGCCTGCCTTCTGGCCTCAGGGAGATTGCATAAGAAAGGTCTTCAGTGTTGGCTTCTCAGGTACCTTCATTTGTAACCCTGGGCTGGAAAGTGAAGTCACCTTTCTAACTTTGCCTGGTAGGACCTTCCTTTAGGTTTGTAGGGCCAGAGCTTCCTGCTCACTTAGAAGGGGAAGGGAGAAATAAATCACAGTCTTGCCAAGTTAATCCCTCTGCTCTCTTTGCACAGTTCTGGGGAGCCCTGACTGAGATTGCTAAAACCTGTTTGGAGCTTCTGGGGGCTTGACTCCGCCGCCCCCACCCTCCCTGCTTTGCCCAAACAGTCTGGGATCTATCCAGACAGGATCCTGTGCTCAGCCCAGTCTCCAGAGGACGGTCACACATATGATGATGACTGCCCCAGTAGCTGGAGTCCTTTGGGGCATCATGAGGACGTACACAGATTTGTTCAGCTTTGGAGGAGAAGCTTCCCCAAATGCTGAATAGCAGTGTGCGAGTTGGCAGAAATCTTGGACAGACTCTGAGGGGAAGTGGCCATGTGCATTCAATGCCCCATAAATGGTAGCAGGGGGCTGAGAATCCCAAGCGTTGGGTGGGCCTCAATCCTAAAAGCCAGTACCTTTCAGAAACCCAAACAAGGGAGGTCCCATTAATGGGAGAGAGATTTCGGTGGTGCCCCAGCCTGGGAGTCTTCCTTAAAGGTAAGAGCTAGTATCTCTGGAGGCCTCCCAGAGGGAGTGGTCCAGCTTGGTGTTCTTTCCAAAGTCAGGAGAAGAAAGCCAGCCTGGCTTTTGGGTGGCAAGGCTGTTTGGAACAACTAGACACCCAAGCCTGACTGTTACCGCACATGTCACGTGTATCATCATCTCATTTCTTCCCAATATATCATTGCAGGCCCTCACTGTTAGAGAGGAGATAGATGAGGAAAAATTGGGTTCTGGTGTCCATTTCTTGTTAAAAACCAGGTGTCTGTGTGTTCCTGTATGTGTGGGCGAGTGTGTGTGTGCACCCCTCTCTCTGTGGTCACATCTCAGCACTAGCACATTTGGTTGAACTTGGCACTGGCCACATGGGACCTGGCCCTGGGTAGTGCTCCTTCTAGAGGGGCTGGGCAGGGGGTGCTGGCTGGTTCTAGTCGGTGAGTCGGCGTGGCCAGGAGCTGAAGGCAGCTCTTCTTCCCTGCCAGTTCTCCCTGGGCCTTTTCTGGGGTCCGGTGGGCCCCCTTCCCAAACGTCTCCCGTGTGCCTTTTCCATTCCTTTTGCTGTTGAAGAGTAAAGCCTGTGCTAGAGTATTTTTGTATTCCACTGACCTGCACTTTAAACACACTTTTTGGAAGATCCAATGCTAGGGGATGAATACTATTTTGCACTGTTTACAATAAGTATTTTATTGCAGCCATTAAGTTATGGGAAACTTGGTTAAGTCTGTCTTTTCTAGAATTTATTCCTCTTTGGTTCCCTCCTCCTCCTCACTGGGCTGCTCTGGGGTCAGTGTCCCTGGGCAGGGAGGCAGGCTGTCCCACTGAGTATGGATCCTGCTGTCTTGGACATTTCATTGCCTGGCCTCGATGTTGGCCACTACCAGCCATGTCAGACACACTATCCAATGACTCGGGTTTCAGCTCAGGAACAATTCCCAGAGCTAACTCCAAAGTCAGTAACTTCAAGAGAGAATTTTGTTTTAGCATGAAAGGAAACCAATAGAAGATTCTCCTTCCTCTCAGATCAGGCATCCGAGGCTCAGATAAGCAGGGGATGTTGCCATCGTGCTCCCCACCCCAATTTGGTATACTCCTCATTTGGGAGAAACTCGGCCTGTCACAGCTGTGGCTTTGCCATGAGGCCCAGGGCTCTGGGGAGGTTCTGCAAGGGGGAGTGCTGTTCCCCTCCAACCCCTGAGAACAGGATCAGTATTCCAAGCTTCTGGGGGAGGGGGGAATGGTCTCCTGGGTCTCTCGGACACTTTTGGGGGAGTCTGTATGTGTGTATCTCAAAGGATGCCTGTGCTTCCCTGTTACTTAGCCGAGCAGAGAAGTCATTGAGAGATGTTGTCAGTGCAACCCTTTATTCAGCTGTTGCTGGCAAGAGAAGAGCCTGCTTTTAGGCCTGTGTGAAAATACCCCTGTCCACACCTGTGTGGAGTAGGCAGAAACCGACCAAGACAAGCCCTGAGGGGAGATGCAGGCAGTGAACCCCAAAGGGCTGCCCTTGGTCCAGAGCAGTGTGGCTCAGCTAAGGAAGCAGCATTGCTTTAATTATTTACCATCAGAGCCAAGGATTCTGGACCCAGAGACCTCGGGGGCTGCCTAACTCAGCCCCCTCCCTTTACAGATGGGGAAACTCGAGGCTGGAGGAGGTAGAGGGACTCATCCAGAATCCTACAGGTAGCGAGCACCAGATGCAGAATGTCGTCTGCGACAGATCGTTTTCAGTTATCTGAGGGTTGGTTTGGCTGTCGCAGGCTTGAGTCTTTGAGCCTGCTTTTGAGTTTCACAGAAGGGCTTTGTGTTCAGCCAGTCCCAAAGAATGACTTTGCTTCTGCTGTGTTCCCAAATGTATTGGTCCCTCTGCACTGTTTCTGATCGCTTGGGTCTTTGCCTTCTCTAACTCTGCCCTTTCTTCTCTGGCTGCGTCTGAGGCACCTTTTCCAGGTACTGGCTTTTTTCACTGTTTACTTTCCTGTCACTTAACTTTTTTTTTAAATTAAGATTTTTTATTTTTAGTTTACAACACTCAGTTCCACATAACTTTGAGTTCCAGATTTTCTTCCACCCCCCGCCCCCTCCCCAGGACGGCATGGAATCCAATATATCTTCTACATATAACTTCACGTTGAGCTTATTTACACAATAGTCAAGTTGTAAGTAAGAATTATGACCAATGGAATGAATCATGAGAAAGAAGAAACACAACCAAAAAAAAAAAAAGACAAAAACAGATGAGAAAAAACAAAGGGAAAAAAAAAGGTGGGCCTAAAGTGTGCCTCAATCTGCATTCAGACTCCATAGTTCTTTCTCTGGATGTAGATAGCCTTCCCCATCATGAATCCTTTGGAGTTTTCTTTGCACCTTGTATTGCTGAGAAGAGGTTAGTCCTCAGAATCCATATATCTGTGGTTGTGCATAATGTTCTCCTGGTTCTGCTCCGCTCGCTTAGCATCATATCATGTAGGTTTTTCCAGGTTATTATGAAGTCCGTATCATCCCCATTTCTTACAGCACAATAGTGTTCCATTACCTTCATATACCACAGCTTGTTCAGCCATTCCCCAATTGATGGGCATCCCCTTGATTTCAAATTCTTTGCTACTATAAATATTTTTGTACATATGGGTCCTTTTCCCGCTTGTGTGATTTCTTTGGGATACAACCCTAGAAGTGGTATCACTGGGTCAAAGGGTATGCACATTTTTATAGCCCTTTGGGCATAGTTCCAAATTGCTCTCCAGAATGGCTGGATCTGTTCACAACTCCACCAACAATGTAACAGTGTTCCAATTTTCCCACATCCTCTGCAGCATTTATCATTTTCCTGTTTTGTCATGTTAGCCAGTCTGCCTGTCACTTAACTTTGAACTTATTTCTTGTCTCTAGAACGGCTTAGCTCTGATTCATGACTTTTGCTCAGTAAAATCATGATCTTCACAGCACAAAGCTCTACTTAAGAGACATCAGATTTCATGTACATTTGCAAATTTGTCATGTTTATCTGACGAGTTTCCTCATTTTCTTTTTATGCAGGTGATGAAACTTACCAAGACATTTTCCGTGATTTCTCCCAAATGGCCTCCAATAATCCAGAAAAACTGAACCGTTTCCAGCAAGACTCACAGAAATTCTGAATTTTTTAAAGAAGGGAGACACGTTAAACGTGGTGCCCTCTTTTTCACATCCTCCTGCTCCCATGCTGCACGTTCAGGTTTTCTAGATAGTCAATGAGTGATGGGAAAAGGTACATTCCTTGCCAATTCCATGTGGAAACAGTTTTGTGGATTATCGTCTCTGCACCTCTGCATGCAGGGAAGGGACACTGTTTTAGCCTGTTTGGAAATGGGTTCGAAGAACCTGTTTGGGGGCTTGCTGTGCTGAAGCAAGGTCAGAGCTAGATGAAGCCACTTAGGATGGGTCCTTTCGGGGACTTTTCAAAGCCCTTATTTTTAAGGGGCCACAGTCACCTCTTTCCATGAGTTATGCTTAGCACATTCCATTAACCGTGTCCACACAGCCAGAGCTCAGGGCCAAGGCTGGCTCTGTGGCCCAGCAGAATCAATGTTTCTCACCCTACGTGCAATATGTGATTTTCAAATTGAGGAAGAAAGTCCCTGATCCCAGTAGTCCAGTTGCAGGCTCCGGTCCAAGGTTCCCGGCCTTGGTAGAGCAGCCTTGCCCTCCTGCCTTCAGAGCCTAGTCCTTGGGAATCTGTCTGTCAGCTCAGCTTCTGGGCCCTGTGCAGACTGATTGATGCAATAGAATTCTTTTCCAAAAAGTACTTGAACATGTTCAAAAGCTGTAATCAAGATGTTACTTTCAAAGTAGCTGACTAGAAAAAGGAAGGCTTAGCTTTAGAGGTTTGCTCCAAATGGAGCGGCAAATTTGTGTTTTTGTCTATGTCTGGAGAAGCACAGGCTTACCGTACCTCCTTCTCCGCTCTGACCTCGCCCGGGAACCAACTTTCCCTGTCCTTTACTCAGCTCTGACCCGCCCAGCCTTAGCAATTAGCTGCATGTTCTCTGTTCACAAACTGTATTGATCCCAGTTCTTTTCATTCCAGAGCATCAGAGATGTAGCTCTTGACCTTTTTAGTGCAAGGCTCCTTTTTCATGTCTGATGTCCCGGCATCATCACGTACACTCTCAACACTTCCTCTGTGTATGTAGCCACCCCTCCGGTGTGATTGTCTATTACTTATGAATCATGTCACTAAGGAATAAAATTGAAATGTGGACACTTGATCTCCAAGTAGAGATTTGGAACTTTGGCTTTATTATCGCATAAGTGGAGAAATGGTGTCTTATTTGAGTAGATCGTAATTTCCAATATGGGATTTTTAAATAGGTCACAGTTAATTACATTATCAAGTGATTTAATGTTAAATCAAGTAGTTTTATGAAGAAAAACCATGCTAGAGAAAAACTTGAGTAATCTGATTTGTTAAGTTCTATTAATTATCCAAGCTTGCCTAGAAGTGAGCAATCACTGCTATCTTTGATGAATGTTAGAGATTTATTTTGTCGTTTTAAGATTAGGAGTTAAGTCCTATTGCTTCCCTGCCATATGGCTAAGAGAAAATGTAAACTTAAGTCCTGAAAGCACATTTTTATATGTTTTAGACTGTAATTACTTCCTTAAAAAAAAATCTAGCCTGTTTCCAGTAAAACCCATCCAGTGTACCTTGATTGCAAAGTAAACTACTATAGCTTTGCAGAAAAAGCAAGTAATAATTTGCATAAATCAATGCAAGGGCACAGAACCAGAGCTCTCTTTAAATACCATCTTAAATAATCAGCTCTGATGGTTGCCCACTTCCCTCCCTGCACCCCCCCCCCCCCCAAGCCTAAGGGCCCCTAAGCCTCTGCTGCTCTGGCCACTCGGTGCTAAGCAGTGTCTTCTGGTGCTATGGGCCTCTCCCTCCTCTTGCTCCACTGCAACTGCTTGAACTACAACTATTGCTTTCTGAAACCTTGAAGTGCAGTCTTTTCGTGGAGGATGCAGTTTTGGCCAGATGACACATTTCTGCTGCTTGACCTCTTGGGTAGGCCGGGTTGGGGGGGGGGGGGGCGGTAACCTTGGCAGGGAGGTTTTTGTAGCCCCCATAGAGTGAACGGGCAGAAATGAATTCTGGATTCAGCTTCCCGGCCTCCCGTAGGCTGTTTTCATTGGAGATTCGTTTCAGGCCTGTGACTCATTTCCAGCCAATTCCTTGTTTTGTTTTGTTGCTGTAGTACAAACCCCATACTGTGATGGCTTTTTGTCGTATGTAATACACCTGAGTTTCATTAAGTGGTAACATTGGGTTGGTCATGGGAGATTGTTGTTTAAACAGTACGAGTTGTTGGCTGGATCTGAAGGGGTGCCTGCTCAGCCTTGGGACTGAGGGGGATGGGGACCATTCAGCTCTCCCTGTCATGGCTGCTTTTTATCACTACATCATAACGCAAATTGTCTCACTCGTTAGCATTTTAAAAGTCTAAGTGTGTAAGAAAACAGCGGTCGATCTGAGAACAGAATACAGAAGATGAAATTTACTTTGAAATGGTTAAATAGTTGTCATGCCCTCATTGCAACAATAGGTTTCTGCTAATGAAGCTACTTTTTTTAAATACTCTCGGTACAATGCTTCAGAATTCAGGTATTTCTAAGAATCCACTGCATTCCGGTGTTTGATCTATATTGATCTTTCCTTTATAAAGACTTGGTATCTTCCGTGCTTTCTGAAAGTTGTACATTTGTGTTGAAATATGTGCTTTCATCTTCTCATGAGTGAGTTTTAAAATTTTCCTTTAGTTTCACGGCCTAAACAGTTTAATGATCTATAATGTATTAAGCAGTATTTTAAAAGGTAACCTTACACATGTAGCAACATTTTTTATATTTCTTTGTAAAAAGACATGATTATAATAAATGAAAAAGATTACAACTATTTATGTTTTCATTTATGACAGAATTTAATCCCTGTTTTGAATAGCAGCACTGTTCTCAGATGGCTGCACTGTCAGATTTCATGAGCATTCCTTTTCTGAATATGGGTATTGACTCAAAAAATGGCCTAAGTGCCCGAGGCTCTGCACCTTGGTACAGATGAATCACTGTGTGCGTTGCCCCTTTACCGGGAGAACATGGAGGTAGGAGCCCAGGCTCTCCTCCCAGCATGAAAATGTTTTGAAATGGGTTCACCTTGTGGTTGGCGGCTGAATGACACCCTCTCACTAACCCTCGTGGCAGACAAGGAAGGAAGGCCTTTGGGAAGCCTGTGGTTTTAGAAATGTGAAGACATTGACATTTTCACAGCAGCAAAACTAACCTATTCAAGTATTTTCAATTGTATTTCAGTAAATCAGTTCTACAATCGGTATTATTTTCCCTAGATGTTTTTTTCTGTTTACATAAATTTGCTGTTTTCAGGTGTATAATGAGTAGTTGGGTGGTTTTTTTAATTGCAAAAAATGGTGAATATTCTTTGCGTTGCATTTATCCTTTCAGCATCTTTCATATTAGATTCCATCTGACCCTATCTTTCCCCGAAGGAAATAGAAGAACGTAGTAAAGCCATGTGATTGTAAGCAGGGGAAGATGGTCTCCTTATGAGGAGCTCCCTGAAGCTCTGTGCGCAGAATGGGAGGCTCAGCCAGCCCGTTCCCAGCCTTCTCCCAGAGCCTGCTCACTGGCCTTCCCTCCATGGACTTTCATTAGTCTGTAGGTCGCTTTCTCAGACTTGACAGTTACTTGTTTTCATTGTAAATGCAGAACCGTACATGCCCCTGTTATTTTGAAATGTACATTATGTAAGAATTGTAAATATGTACTGGAATAAAGACTTTGTATGCTGAAAAGCTCAAGTACTGGGTCAATAAAAACCTTCTCTCCAGCCAGGTCTTGGTTTTACTCTCACAGGCAGCACCAGCCAGATTTCGGTTGCTTTTGAAGCTCGTTGAAAATGCTGCTGCTCAGTAGGCTGGTTATTTAAGGGTCTTGTACTCTCCCCACCTCCTGACCCTATCTCCAATTGCTCTGTGTCTATTCTTTGGCTAAGAGGGCTAGTGAAATGACTTCCCTGAATCAAGAAAGCTAGAGATTTTCTTCTCTTTAGCGATAACATTAGCCATTTGCCACCTTTTGTTAAACCAGCTGCTAGGTTGGGGCAGAAGCAAGATGGAGAAGACTGTACCTACAGTATTGGTTGGCCTCTTTCCTCGCCCCTCTCTAGCCCTGATTTTCCCATTCCCAGCCCCTCAAACACCATTCAGTCAGTCAGCATTTTTAAAGGGCTTGCTTACTCTGTGCCAGGCAGTGTGCTCAGCATTGGTGATACTTGAGCTGTCATGCTAACGAGTTAGAAAGCTCCCCATTTCTTGCCGAGTTTGGACCTGTGGCAGACATAATTCCATTTTTGATACCTCTGGCTCTTGGTGCAAAAGGCTCATTTTCTAGGAGTCACAGAAGTGGGATTGGGATTCCTCTGGCCTCCATTCTATACTCAGTTGAATCTCCTGACCTTTATCCCAGCCAGGCACGTGCACTGACTGATTTCTACTGGAGTCAGGACCAAGAGATGTCCAGAGCTTCCACCTAGTAAGCCCTTGGGACTGAGGATTTGAAATGGGACCGGGCATTCTGAGGTCCTGCCCATACATCATCAGTGCTTAAGGAGAAATTGAGAAATGGTCACCTTTGTTGCTTTTCTGGTGCTAAATAGATGGGCTGGGAGCTCATGTTTTTACCCTCGACATTTACAGTTTCCACAGCCTAGCTTGTTGAGGGGCTGAGCCACTTAATTGTTTATTGATTAACTTTGTTTATTTCATGTTCTTTTGCAAAAACATCCCTCCTTCCATCCACTGCTCCCCTGGAGAGCCCTGCTTTGTCCCAAGAAAGGGGCAGCTTCCTTCATCTCCTTGAAACAGTTTGCCTGAAGTTCTGGTTTGCCCTTGCTCTCCAGTGTTTCCAGTGATGTGCCTCCTGATCCCACTTTTAATGCTGTGTGGCTTCAGCAAGTCACTTAACTTCCAGAGGCTCATTCCTCACTTGTGCTGTAAAAGAAGAAGGTTAGTGAGGTGACTTCTGAGGCCCTTTGATCACTGGGGCTCAGGAAATACCACCTGGAGCAAGGCTGAGGTTCCAGGGCATCGCCTCTCAGACCTGGCAGATTGCTCACAGAAAGGCATGGACTTGGAACGTTGGGTATGGTTGCTTTGACTGGAACAGAGCATGCCCAGCCAACAGGCATTGATTAAACACCTTTTGTGTGCCGGGTACTGCGCTAAGTGGTGGGAATACAGAAACCAAAGACAGTCTCTGCCCCCAAGAGCTCACTATCTAATAGGGGAGACAACTGGCAAACGATTCTGTACAAATAAGCTATAGACAAGGTCAACTGCAGAAAATCATCAGAGGGAAGGGGGCTTGAGAGAGAGGGCCTGTGGAAGGTGGGAAGCAAGGGAGGTGAGTAGAACAGAGGAGGGAAAACATCCCAGGCCTGGGGGACGGCCAGAGAGATGTCTTGTCTGTCTTCTTTGGGGAACAGCCAGGAGGCTGATGTTGCCGGATTGTAAAGGGTGGGGGGGCTGTCAGCTGGGAGATGACTGGAGAGGCCATGAAGGACCTTGAGCACCAGACATGATGGGGTGGGTGGGAGCTAGATTGGGAAGACTTGAAATGTCAGGCAGAGGATTTCCTGTCCCATCCTGGCGGCACGAGCGAGCGTAGCGCGCACGGAAGATCTCTGGGAATATTTGCTGGGAGCTTGGCTCAGTTCCTGGCAGAACTTCAGAGCCCGTTCTTAACGTGGTCATGAATAGGAAGGAAGAAGAGGAAGGAGGACTTCCCCTGAGGAAGCACGGTTCGGTGCAGAAGGGAGCATGCCCCACGAGCCTTTCTTTTCTTTGACAGGGTTACCACCAACTCTGGCCTGCTGTTTGCTCCTGAGCAGCTGGGCATGGCCATGGAGCCAGAAGGGGTTTTTACGTTTTAAAATGAAGTGGTCAGAGCAGCTGAAAGGTGCGAAGCCCTGCTATGGAGAATCCATCTATACCTGAGCAAAGTCATTCATTAAGTAACTCCTGCTCTTGGGGGCGGGGAGGAAGGGGGAATGGAGAGATGCAGACCAGGAAATCAGGCAATTCAATGGATTTGGAACTTCCTGAATGACCACTCCCAGAGCAAAGCGGCACCTCTGGCTTGGCCAGAGGTCTTCAGTAGAGTGCCCCAGAGATCTCAGCTTGTCCCTGTGCAGCTGACTGGAATTAAGGCAGAGAGATGATTTTCCCTAAACTGGGAAGGAGGGCCAACCCACAAGCTGTCAGGTTCCAAAAAGATCTTGACAGGCTAGAATATTAATCAAATGTCATGGGGATAAATGTCTTAATACTAGTCAAAAAAGTCAATTTCACAAGTACAAGGTGGGGGAGAAACATAGTAAGACATCCCTTTGAAAAAGATCCTGATGTTTTAGTGAACAGAATCACCAGGATGAGGGGCGATCCTCCAAGTGTAGTGACCTGGGGCTGCAGTAAGGAAGTGCCTGCCTCTTGGGTTCAGTTCGGACTCCTGGAGTAGAGAAAGGTCATTGACAAGCTGGAGGCCATCTAGAGGACAATGGGAGGGTCTCCTGAAGCCACAAGGGATATCTAGCTTGGAGAAGGGAGAGGGATGTCAGAGCCATTTTCAAGTGTTTGACGAACTTTCTTCTGAAAGACATTTTAGGTTCTGTTTGACCTCAGACCTCATGGTTGGGTCTTCATAATGTAGCCTTAGGCACCCCCCTCCCCACCCCTGAGCTCCAGTGCCCCATCACCATTGCCTGTTAGATGTTTCAAATACAGAACAGCTAAAATTGAGCTCGTATATTTCCCTCCTAAACCTCCATTTTTTTTTGATTCGGTTTTATTTTCATTCATTCAACAAACAGTAAGCACCTGCTAGGTGCCAGGCACTGTGCTAAATGCTGGGAATATAAAAAGAGGCAAAAGACCATGACCTCAAGTAGTTTGCAGTGTAGTGGGGAGACATCACGCAAACAAATACATGCTCAGCAAGCTACATACAGAAGAAATAATAATGAAAAGAGAGAAGGCTTCCTGTAGAAGGGGAGAGTTTAGTTTGGACTTGAAGCCAGGGAGGTCAGTAGTTAGAGCAGAGGAGGGAGAGCCCTTCAGGCATGGAAGACGGGCAGAGGAAATGTGAAGGACGGAGATGGAGCTTCAGTTTCGTGGCACAGCCAGGAGGTCAGTGTCCCTGCATGTAAGAGAAGAATACCTGTTGGGGGGTGAGGTGTTAAGACAACCAGAAAGGGAGGAGGGGGTGGTTATGAAGGGCTTTGAATGCCAAACAGAGGTTTCAATCCTGGAGGCAACAGGGAGCCACTGGGGTATATTGAATAAGGGGATGACACAGTTGGACCTGCACTTTAGGAAGGTCACTTTGGTGGCTGAATGGAGAACGAATGGGTAGGGTAAGATCTGAAGCAGGCTGACTCCAGCAGCTATTACAATGGTCCAGGTGTGAGGGGAGGAGGGTTCGCACCAGGGTGTGGGCAGGATCAGAGGAGAGAAGGGGGTGAATGCGAGAGATGTTGCAAAGGTGAAATCGACAAGTCTTGGCACCATTTTGGAACTGGGTTGGGGGGTGGCAGAGAGGAGTCTAGGATGACTCCTAGGTTGTAAGTCTGAGGGACTGGGAGGATGGAGGTGCTCTCTACAGCAATAGGAAAGGTGGGGGTGGGGGTAGAGATAAACAGGAGTTTAAGATGTCTACTGGACATTCAGTTCAGGATGTCTGAGGTTGGAGGTCAGCAAAGAGATTGGGGAAGAAAAGGTCGAGTTGAGAATCACGAGTATAGAGACGGTCGTTAAATCCATGGGAGTTGATGAAATCACCAAGTGAAGTGGTGTAGAGAAAGAAAAGAGTTCAGGACAGACCCAGAGGGAGACTTACAGTCAAAGGAGGATCCAGCAGAAGAGACAGAGAAGGAGCGGTCAGAGAGGGAGGCAGAGAACCGAGAGAGTGAGGAGTCCCAAAACCCTAGAGAGAAGAGAGCGTCAAGGAGGGGAAGGTGATCAACAGTACCAAATGCTGCAGACCGGTCAAGGAGAATGAGGATTGAGAAAAAGCCGTTGGATTTGATGGTTAAGAGAAAGAAGTTTCAGTGACAACGATGAGCTCAGAAGCCAGACTGTAAGAAGTTAAGCAGAGGGAAAGGAGAGAAAGTAGAAGTCCCCGTCTTGGATGGCCTTTTCAGGGAGTTCAGTGACAAAGGGCAGAGGAGACGCAGGATGATGGTCAGCAGGGATAGAAGGATAGGGGAAACATGGGCATGTTTATAGGCAGTAGGGAAGGAGCCAGGAGACAGGAAGGGAGATGCTGAAAATAAACTAGTGGGTACCGTCTCACACCATACATGAGGTCAAAATGGGTACATGATGTGGACATGAAGAGTGATACCATAACAAATTAGGAGAGCATGGAAGACTTTACCTGTTAGATCTCTGGAGAAGGGAAGAATTTAGGACCAAACAAGAGATAGAGAGCATACAAAATATAAAATGGATAATTGTGATTATACAAAATTTTAAAAGTTTTTTGCAAAAACAAAACCAATGCAGCCAAAGTTAGAAGGGAAGCAGAAAACTGGGGGAAATTTTTTATAGCAAGTATTTCTGATAAAGGCCTAATTTGTCAAGTGTGTAGAGAACTGAGTCAATTTTATAAGAATACATGTCATTCTCCAATTTATAAATGGTCAAAGGACATGAACAGGCAGTTTTCAGAAAAAAAGTTATCTATATAGACATCTGAAAAAATGCTCTAAATCACCTTTAGAGAAACACAAATTAAAACAACTGAGGTACCACCTCACACCTGATTGACTAATATGACAAAAAGGGGAAATGATAAACGTTGGAGGGGATATGGGAAAACTAGGATACTAATGCACTATTGGTGATGTTGTGAACTGGTCCAACCTTTCTGAAGAGCAATTTGGAACTGTACACAAAAGGCTGTAGAGCTGTGCGCACCCTTTGATCCAGCAATACCACTACTAGGTCTGTGTCTCAAAGAATATTTTTAAAGGGAAAAGAACCTACTTGTACAAAAATATGTATAGCAGCTCTTTTTGTAGTGACTAAGAATTGGAAATTGGGGGGATGCCCATCAATTGGGATATGATTGTAATGGAATGGCATTGTGCTATAAGAAATGACAAGCAGGATAATTTCAGAAACCCTGGAAAGATTTACATGAACTGATACAAAGTGAAGTTAGCAGATACAGGAGAACATTGTAGACAGCAATAGCAACATTGTACAATGAAGAACTCTGAATGACGCAGCTATTCTTGGCAATGCAGTGATCCAAGACGATCCCAAAGGACTAATGATGAAAAATGCTATCCACCTCCAGAAAAATAACTGATGTTGTCTGAATACAGACTGAAGCATCCTTCCTTCCTTCCTTCCTTCCTTTTTTTCATCTTCTTGCACAAAATTACTAATGTGGAAATGGTTCATACATGTATAACCTATATCAGATTGCTTGCCATCTCAGGCGGGGGGGGGGCGCGGGAAGGACATAACATGGAACATAAAACAAAAAAAGACATTAAAATTATTTTTACATGTAATTGGGGGAAAAGAAAATATTGAAAAAAGAAAATTAGTGGGGATGACAGCGGGGAGGAAATGGGATGGAATAGGATGACTTGAGCAGTTAGCTTTGGTCAGGAGTCAGGCCACTTCATCATGTGCGATTGGAGAATGAGGAGAGGGGGCAGAAGATGTCTGAGTGGTGGGAGATGAGGAAGAGGGGAAAAGGGGGGGCTCAGTAAATAGCCTCATTTTTTTCTGTAAAATATGAGGCAGGGGTCTCAGCTGAGAGAGGAGGGGGAGGGGGAGCTGTGGGAGGTGTGGGAGGCAACACTTTCCTCCCAGACCCTCAGGCTCCCCTCCTAGGAGTCACCCTGGACTCTTCACTTGCTCATCCCCTGTATCCAATATGGTGCTAAGGCCTAGCAGAGATGTTTATTTGGGCTTCATCTGAGGAAAAATAGCCTCCTGATTGGAGCTGCTTCAGGGAGGCCACAGCCATTTCAGGAGGTAGCCGGTTATCTGTTGCTGGGGGTCTGGGAGTCGAAGGTGTAAGGCCACTTATTACAGGCATTGGTTGGCTGTGAAGACTCCCTAGGGCTCTTACAACTCTGACAATCCTGTGACGATTAAAGTGAACCAGGAGCCAGAAAACTACCAGGAAGAAAAGTGGTTGGGCCATTCCTTGGAGTCAAAGCCCATGGGGCCAGTGAGGGGCACAGAACGATTGGAGAGTGTGAGTGCAGATGGCTCTATCTCCTGCGAGAATGGTGGCTCTCACTGCTCGGGATTCCCTTCTCCCCAGGAGAGACAATGGAAGCAGGCTGCCATCTTGCTATGAGTCAGCAGTGTGAGGGGGCCTCCCAACCGATGGGATCTGGACTAAGCCGGGACATGTGGAGACACAGAGCCCCACTGGCCTCTGCTCCAGCTAGTCCCTATCTGGAGAACCATCTTCCGTGAGAGGCAGCAGCTGTGCGTACCATGGATGGAAAGCCCCAGTCCAATTCAGAAGGATTGGAGGTTTGTCCTGCCTTTGACCCACACTGGCTGTGTGTCCCTGGGCAAGTCAGGTAGCATGTGCCAGGTAATAGAGACCTGGTGGTGAGGCTTTGGATATCCCAGGGGCTGCCATGAGGGAGAGGGTCTGCTCTGGATCTGCTCAGCCCCACCTTGGCAGAACCAGGAGCCAGGAGACTGCAGAGAAGACAATGCAAGCAGGAAATCTTCGTCCTAATGATCCCTGTCCCAGTGGTCCCAGCCGCCTGAGGAAGGAAGGTGGGGCCGTAGCCCTGAAGGGAGCGCTCCGAGCCAAGACTGGATGACCCTTCACTGGGTTCAGCTGCTCAGAGGCGGTCCGTGGGGACCCTGAGCACCATCCACACTGATTTATGGTTTGTGAAAGGCTTCCATGTACCAGATCCTGGGCCTGCCCTGGGGGAAGCAGCTCACACAGGGGTGCTAAGAATGACATTATGTAATATACTGATGAGTGTTTGCAGTGGCAAACATGAGGCCAGAGATGATCTCGAGAGGAAGCTGTCTGCCCACTTGCTGCCCCCAGGCGCAGCGTTGGACAAGGCCGATGCGGAACTTCATTTGGCCGGGATATGGATTCCTTACAAGGTGGAACAGGTGGGAAGAAGAAAAAGTGTTTGAGAAACGGAAAGATTAGTTAAAAAAACCCTAACACAAAAGTCGCTGTCGTAAAGGCAGGCCTTGGCACCATATTGGATGGGGGGGAGGTGAGAGTGAGGGATGAGCTCATCCTGGCCGGGGGAGGGGCGGAGGCGGGAGTGGGGGGGGCGGAGGGGGGACCCGAGATCTCAGATCCAGAGCTGGGACAGGCTTTCTCCCAGCCCTAGAGGTCTGTCTGTGATCGGGGGCCCCCTCCCTCCTACCCCAGCCTAGCCCCTTCCAGGCCAGAACGAACTTGGACCCTGGTGGGAGGAGAGAAGGGGGCTCGCTCCCAGCTCTAGACATCTGAGATCCCGGGTCCTCCTTCCTCCCCAGCCCCTTCCTAGCACCGCCCCTGCCCCGCCCCCGGCCCGGATGAGCTCACTCTCCTGGCTCCGCCCTGGGTGGGCAGGGCGAGCCCTGGGCTTACAGCTTCGCCGGCAGGCTGCGGGCACAGAGGGCCCCAAGACCTGGGACAGCTGTGGGTGGCCGCCGCCCCCCATCCCCATCCTCCCACCCCACAACCCTCCTACCTTCGCCCGGCTGTCTGGTGGCTGCCCGGTGGCTGTAGGCGCGCCCACGCACGGAGGCCGGCTCTTGTGCTCCAGCGGCCGCGATCTCAGGCCTGACCAGGCCTGGGCCGAGCAGATCGGGCCGAGGGACCGGCATGGCCAGCGGCGGGCCCGGCGGCGGCCAAGCGGGCGCGGCGGGGAAGGTGCGCCGCGGGGTCCCGTGCGCCCTAAGCCGGGCCCGCCTGGGCTCGCTGCGCTCCCACCAGTGCGCGCTGCTGCTCGCGGGGCTGCTCGCCGTGTGCGCCTTCTATTACGTGGGCTCCGGCCGCGAGACCTTCTCCAGCGCCACGCGGAGGCTCAAGGAGAGCCGGGCAGGAGGCACGGCCGGGCCCGCCCAGGCCCCTGCCTCGGACGCCCCCCTGGCGCCCGAAGCCAAGGCCAAGCCGGCAGACGGCCTGTCCGCGGGGGCAGCCGAGCTGGACTACCACGTGCTGATGATGTTCACCAAGGCTGATCGCAGCCCTGCGCTGCAGGCCAAGGGGCGCACAGCCCTGAGCTCGCTGCTGCAGCTCGCCAAGCTGGACGAGCAGGAGGTGCTCAACGTGCACTTCGTCAGCGAGGAGGCCAGCAAGGAGATCGCCAAGAACCTGCTCCGAGAGCTGCTGCCCGGGGTGCCCTTCAAGTACAAGGTGAGCCGTCGGGGCCAGGCTGCTCACGGGCTGAGAGCGGGACTGGGAGCGGAGCTCAGAGGCAGCCCAGGACACCTGGGACATCCCAGGACAGCGCCGCTGTCAGCCTTGGCGCTCCCGGGGTCTTCCGGCCGCGTGCAGCCGCGGCTGGGTCAGGGTCGAGGCATGGGTGGAAGGGTCCGGTTGGGGATGGCCTGAGGCCCCCAAACCCTACCTCGAGGGTCACCCAGGCTGGGCAGTCCTCTCAAGTGGGGGGCACCCAGGAGGCCCACCCTGAAGCCCAAATACTGTAGGGTCGGGGCTTTGAGACCAGGACTCTGCTTGGTGCTGGCAGATACTTCTCCAAGAGGACGTTTTAGTCTTGGAAAGTCCTTCCTCTCAAGTCATGTGTGTGGTGAGTGAGAAAGCTGAGAAAGCCACCTTCTGACCCTCATGGGGGCCTGTGGGTACCATGGAGTCACCCTAGTGCTTGAACAAGAGCTCCCTACCACCCTTACCCCACAGGGGAGCTGTAGGGACCACCCAGGCTCACTGGCCCCCTCCTTCTGCATGGCCCCAATGGGTCATTGTGGCCAAAGCCTCATGCCTCTTTCCCCTGAGGCCTCAGCAGCCTTTCAGATACCAAGGTTCACACCCTTCCTTCTCAGGATTTCTTTTTGGGTTTCTGGGCCCCAGCCTTTCCCACCAATCCTCCACTGAGTTGTCAAAGGGTTTTCCCACTTTGTGGTTCTGGCCTTATCATTCCGCTGGTCAGAAACCTCTGTGCTTTCTGTCGTACTATTCACCCCTCACCAGGATGAGGGAGCCAGCCTACCCTTGGGATGCAAGGTCCTTCTTCCCCCCAAATTTACTTATAGGCAACTAAGTCGAGATTCGTGTGGTTCCATTCTTTCTGGAACCTGTCCCTTCATTCGTCTTTGGGCAGCAATCTCTGGAGGGTCAGGAGCCAAGGTTAATGCCATAGATGGTCTAAGAAGGGTGGGATTCCTTGCACCCTCGGGCCCTTTGTGGCCACCCCGTCTGTCCCCTCATGGCAGAAGTTAGGCCAGTTAACAAGCATTTTATTAAGCCCTGTGCTAAAGGCCAGCATGGGAAGAAAGGCAAGAAACACAGCCCTGCCCTCAGGGAGCTCCCTTAGAACAGCTGGGGACAAGCCAGATACTTAAGTGGACTGGCACCTCTGAGGGAAAGCTGAGAAGAAGAAGGGAGCACGTCCCCATCTGGGGGACATGTCTGTCTGTCTGGCAGACAGCTGTGGCTAGTGTGGGCAGCCCACAGACAGGCCAGGCTGAGCTGCCTGACCCGACGCAGACTCGATCTCCTTTGGGGTCATGCTCTGTGCCCTGGAAGGACCAGCAGGGCCTCCGTTCAGCCAGGGTCATCTCTGTGCTCTGACAAGCTCTTAGAACAGGACTTTAGGGGACAGAGGCACAGAAGCGGGGCTTTCCCAGGTCTCTGTGTGCTACTGCGGCCTCGCAGCCCTCATGGCTCCATCCTCTGGGGGAGAAGCCACTCCCAGTCCAGGGGGAACTGTGAACAAGGAGTGGGACTTCCCTTTCTTTCCTGATGTTTGCCCGGTGCCTGGCATATAGTGAGCATTTACAGATACGTGTGTGGACTGACTGTTTTTGTGATTGGTACCTGGGCTCCAGCCAGGCCTTAGGATAGGTAGGCAGACTGGAGGGATAACAAAGCAGAGCTAAAGGGAGGGTACCATTAGTAAGTCAGTTATTCGGTCAGTAAGCACCTACTGTGTGCCAGGCACCTCCCCCCACCCACCTGTCCATGCTCTCAAGATGCTGATCCCAGAGATGGAAGGGCCCTCTGGGGCCATTGCATACAACTTGTCTGTGATCCAGAATCCTTAATGTAAGACCCCCAACAAGTGGTCATATGACCTTTGCTTTGGGTGCCCCCCACCCTGAAGCTGCTCAAGCTGGGCAGGTCTGATTGTTAGGAAGGTTTTCCTGACTTCCAAATGGGATAATATCTGTCTGACCTTAAATCGTTATACAAATGGCAGCTGTTACTAGTAATGGCCCCTTTTCCTTCTGCCCTCTGGACCCAAACAGCATCTAAGGCTGATCCCACCTTACCAGGATAGTCCCTCCCTATGTGCCAGGCACTGTGCCAAGCACTTTAGGTGGGTGCTGTTATTATTCCCATCTTCCATATAAGCAAGCGGGTTTAAACGTCCTGCTCAGGGTCACGCAGCTAGGAAGCCTCTGAGGCCAGATTTGAACTCAAGTCTTGCCCCTTGCTCTGTCTGCGGCAGGACAGCTCTCATGTCTTTGAGGAGTTGTTTCGTTTCCAGTTTCAGCATCCACTGTTCCTTCAAACGTGGCCTCAAGGCCCTTTTTGAGCCCTGTCCTTTGTAAAGTGTGGCTCCAGGACTGAAAATGATGCTCCAGGTGTGATCGGGACTGTTGTGACTTCTTTGCCGACCTACGGTGATTTGAGCTCTCCCGGTTGCCCTTCACACTGAGGCTCCTTTCCTCAGAGGGAGGTGACTATATGTGCTCAGGGCTCTAGGGGTAGTCCTGAGGGGTTGGAGGCTGTCTTTCTAATGCTTTCTAGCTCATGAGCCTCCACGGGCTTCCTACCACCATTATCAGCTGAAATCAATTAATTGCCTTTTAGAAAAGAGCATTTACTACAGAAATATAGTTGTATCTCCCCCAAAACATCTCCCAAACGTCTGGGACACTCTGCCCCAGTAGGACATCCAGAATGCATGAGAAAGTCAACCTAAGCTTAGAAATCCCAAGCAGTAGAGGGTATAACTCGTAGCCTTTTCCTGCAGTCCTCCAGATGTTTCCCTAAGTGCAAGGTGTAGTTGTTTCTACTGGCCTCTTGGTAAATAAAGCCTCGAGTCTTTGTCCAGGCTCCCAGGACATACCCTGCTGAGAGCCTAGAGGATGCTCCTAGGAGATGGAAATTCCAAAGTCCTCATGAGGTCCCCTTTCAGGAAGGCTGGGACTCTGCTCTCTCTCCTCCCTCTCTGGCTGCCCATCGGTTGTTTAGCTAGAATGCTTCCTCTTCTCCACTTGATTCAGTTTTGAAGCAGAGGAAGTTCACACCACATGAAGGTGGCCTTGGCCTCCAAAGGGCTCGGTTGGCTCCTGGGGTATTGGTGTCTTCGGCCCCTGCTGAACCAGAACATCTTCTCTATGAGGCAGTGGGGGGAGGGATCCCTTCAAGGCATTCAGTGAGCTCTGGAAGGTTTGAGGACTTCACCTTCAGCTTCCAGGGCTAGACAGTCTTGTGTGCAAAGGTAGGAGACCTTCCTTCTACTCCAGGGCCTGTCCCTAGGCGACTCTGCCACCTGGTGCCTCTACTTTCTCTGAGCAAGATGAGGTCATTGGTCAAGATGGTGATAGGCTGTGGACTTGGGTGGCAGGTGGTGGCGTGTTTTGTTTCCTGGCCTCCAGAAGATAAATGAGATTGAGGCTTCCACACAGATTATTTAAAGCCCCAGCCTGATGTCTGCATAGCTAGAAGGAACCTGTGGCTGCTCCCACCTCCCCAGGGGAAGATACTTTTGCTTCTTGTGATGATATTAATTTACCATGGAGGGGACCAGTGGGCCCCTTCAAATCTAGCATAGACAAGATCTGTCCAATGTAATTTTAGGGGGAAGGGTGTTAGCAGGTGAGGACAGGGTGCTGCCTCAGGGGAGATGTGAAGCATATCAAGCCTCCTAAGGCAGTGTGGGGAGGGAGAGCAAAGCAGGCATGCAGGGTGCCAGCCTGTGCCAGCCTCTGTCACCTGCATGTGGAGGGGCAGTGCCAGGCAATGGGCGGGTTCTCTGGCTATATTTCTGTCTGTCTGGATATAAGAATCATTGATTTTAAGCTCGGGGATTGTCTTACCTGTTATTTTACAGGGGTGGAAATGGAAGCCTAGGGAAGGGAATAGACTAGGTCAGGTCACCCGGGCAAAAAGGGGCGGCACCAGGATTTGAACCCAGGTCTCTTGACTAGATCCAGCACTTTATCATCTCCCAGCTTACTTCAGACTTTCTCTGTCCATCTGTCTCACTTTGTGGCTTCCCCTGCCCATACTTTGTTCTGATTGGGGCAGGAGGATCTCTAAACAGGAAGAAGGTGGCTGCCATGCTCCATCCCCCGTCTCTGGGCAGCCTGGAGGAAAATGGAATCCTGGGTCCCAAATGTTCTCTGCCAGTCTGAGGCTGCTCTTGCTGCTGACCCTCCCCCTTCCCCTCCTGCTGCTTCTCAATGGGCAAGGGGTTTGGGGATGTTTGGTTTTGTGGCTGGTGCCTGATGGGAGTCACTCCTGGTGTGGAAACTACCTCCAATGATGCCGAGAGATCCAGGGTCTTGGGCAGGGTCACAGCCAGGATAGGTCAGAAGCAGATTCAAACCCACATCATTCTGATTCCTCGCTGCCTTTCACAGCGGCTCATAGAAAACAGACTCCATAGATGGAGGAAGGTGCTCTGGAACAGCATCAGCGTGGCTTTGCTGCGTCCGTGGCCACAGGTTGGGCAGGTCAGGGGGTTTGCTGCGTCCGCGGCCAGGGGTCGGGCAGGTCAATGGGTTTGCTGCGTCCGTGGCCACGGGTCGGACAGGTCAGTAGTTTCTGTGAACATAGGATTCGAGATTTGGACAGCATCACCACCTTCCTGGGACTCTGGCTGTGGCCTCGGTTGTGTCTGGGAGCTTGGCCCCAAGGCCTCTAGGCCCCCAGCCTGACCCTGGGGGATCCTCCTTCTCCAGCAAGTTCTCTGGGCTGGAGGGTACCACCTCCTTCATCTCTCAGGGCTCGCTGGGAATCTGGGCAGTCCTTGAGGAAAGTGAATTTTCAAAGCTGGCTTGTGGCCTTGTTCTGTCGGGGGCTTTATTCTCAGGCGTTTGGGGGTTCTTCCAGTTACCCCTGTTCTTCCATGGAGTCACAGACTATCGGAGCTGGGGGGGATCCTCAGGGGCACTGAGCCCAACCTGAGCCGAAGGGCTGTTGTCCAGCCTTTGCTCAAAGGCTTCCAGGGAGGAGGCTACCACCTTGACAAAACCCCAGGGCTACAAGGACCTCCTGGGTGTCCGGGCCTGGCATCCTAGGAGCACCAGGTCAGGGATGAGCAATGCCCCTGGGCCGGGGGCACCGATGCTGCAGGAGAGAAGAGGGGACCACACATTTAGAGCTGGAGACCTCAGAAGCCCCTGACCCAGTCTCCATCCACATCTGTCAGAGGAGGGAACTGAGGCCGGCAGTGGGAGTCAGGCCTGGGTGGCACACGTAGTGTCAGAAGGACCTCTCTCTGGGACCAGGGCCCAAGGCTGACTTGGACACTGGGTAGGGGGCTGCTGGCAGAGGGCTTGGGGGGAGGAAGGTTCCCTCTGTCCAGGGGCTTCCTTTCTGCCATCTTGGAACCTGCCATCTGCAGTCCTGGACCTCTGGTCCTTTGGGGAAAGGGGCTTGAGTCTGAGCGGGAGTCCGTGCTTTGGGGAGCTCAGTGATGGGTGGGCTGAATAACAAAAATGGAAAATAAAAAAAATGAGGACATGAAGTAGGTGTCGCCTGAAGGCTGACTGAGCCCTGGATTTCTCACCCTCGGTCACTTCCCCTTCTCCATGCCTCAGTGTCCTCAACTGAAAATTGCCACTAGCTGCGGCCCCGAGCTCGGGGGGCTTTAGGGGGCCGGGCAGAGCAGCAGCTGGCTGCCAGGGTGGGCACCGAGGGGGGCAGAGGCACCTGAAGACCCTGCAGAGGGATGGGGCATGGGCCTCCAGGTGGGAGGATGCCCTTCCTAGCTGTGGGCGGCAGAGGGCACTGGGGCCCCACGGTCATGGCTGCTGCAGTTCGGATGGAGGAAGCGTTTGCAGCCAGCTGGGAGGGGCGGGCTGGGTTTCTTCGAGAGGGAGGGGCAGAGACAGGTGGAACGGGAGAGTAGGAGCCTCCTTCCTGAGCCTGGTGCTTCCCCCTGTTTGGGGGGCTCTCCTTACTGATGCTTTGAAAGAGATGGGAGAATATTAGTGCTCCTGAGAGGAGGGGGTGGGGGGCTTCTCCCCGTCCTTCCTGTCCACCATCTGCCTGTCTTGGGCTGCTATCTGCACTAGTGGGCGGACTCCTCAGGGACAGAGCTCATGGGGAGGGGAGCGGGGCAGGACTAGATCTGGATGGGGCTTTGAGCTCATCTCTGGCTTCAAGGAGGCAGCTGGGGGTGGGGGGCAGGGACTTGCCGAAGGTCACACAGTGACTTGGAATTCAGTTACAGTTTATAGCCATTTCCCCCAAAAACAGAGAAATCGTCATCAACAACCCCATCCCCTCCCTTCACCTCCCCAGAGCCCTCCAGGACGGCGGCCAGGGTGTCCCTGTAGAAAACACATACTGGGTACCCCCTGTTGGGCGCCCGTGAGGCCTGGGTGCATTCACCCCTTCATTAAGGAAGGGCATTGTCCTGAGTGGGGATAGCCCCCGTTTTAGTGGGGGCGAGGGATGAAAAGTCACCATGTAAATGTTCTATATGACCCTACCTGCCACCGCCACCTAGGGGACTCTAGGAAAGGGACATGAAGAGGAAATCCGGGGGAGCCAGGTCCAGGTGAGCATCCTACAGAGCGGGGGCAAATGCATGGGGGTGGGGAATGAGCAGGTACCTCCTAGGTCTGAGGGCAGGCCATAGGACCAAGTGGAAACCAGGCCCACTTTCTTGAAGCTTAGAGACTGTATGTGTGTGTGTGGGTGGGTGGGGGGCGAGGTGGGGGGAATGCGGGGCAGGGAGCCTTCAGGACCCCGGCCTAGAGCCCCTCTCCTGAGGCAGGCAGCCCAGCCCATGCTGATGGACTCAGAGAGGCCAGTAGAGCCAAACTCCTGGCCTTCCCACAGATAAAGAGCTGACCCAGTTTAGAGGCCCAGTGACCAGCCAGGGAGGCTTGACATCAAGCCTAACTCTGTCTTTTTAAAGCTCTTAACCCCCGCTCCCAACCCCAGAACCATCTAATCCTTCTTCCACAGGACAGCCTAGAGCGGTCCCCCCTGCTCCCCGTCCTCTCTCCTCCATCCCCTCCCCCCTCCTCCCCCTCCTCTCTCTCCTCCATCCCCTCCCCCCTCCTCTCCCTCCCCCTCCTCTCTCTCCTCCATCCCCTCCCCCCTCCTCTCCCTCCCCCTCTTCTCTCTCCTCCATCCCCTCTCCCCTCCTCTCTCTCCTCCATCCCCTCCCCCCTCCTCCCCCTCCTCTCTCTTCTCCATCCCCTCCCCCCTCCTTCCCCTCTTCTCTCTCCTCCATCCCCTCCCCCCTCCTCTCCCTCCCCCTCCTCTCTCTCCTCCATCCTCTCCCCCCTCCTCTCCCTCCCCCTCCTCTCTCTCCTCCATCCCCTCTCCCTCCTCTCCCTCCCCCTCCTCTCTCTCCTCCATCCCCTCTCCCCTCCTCTCCCTCCCCCTCCTCTCTCTCCTCCATCCCCTCCCCCCTCCTCCCCCTCCTCTCTCTCCTCCATCCCCTCCCCCCTCCTCTCCCTCCCCCCCTTCTCTCTCCTCCATCCCCTCCCCCCTCCTCTCCCTCCCCCTCCTCTCTCTCCTCCATCCTCTCCCCCCTCCTCTCCCTCCCCCTCCTCTCTCTCCTCCATCCCCTCTCCCCTCCTCTCCCTCCCCCTCCTCTCTCTCCTCCATCCCCTCCCCCCTCCTCCCCCTCCTCTCTCTCCTCCATCCCCTCCCCCCTCCTCTCCCTCCCCCTCTTCTCTCTCCTCCATCCCCTCCCCCCTCCTCTCCCTCCCCCTCCTCTCTCTCCTCCATCTTCTCCCCCCTCCTCTCCCTCCCCCTCTTCTCTCTCCTCCATCCCCTCTCCCCTCCTCTCCCTCCCCCTCCTCTCTCTCCTCCATCCCCTCTCCCCTCCTCTCCCTCCCCCTCCTCTCTCTCCTCCATCCCCTCCCCCTTCCTCTCCCTCCTTACCTCTCTCTCCTCTGTCCCCCTTCCCTCCCCTTATTCTCCTCCCTCCCCTCCCCTGAGTGTCACTGTAGGCCAGGCTCTCTCTACCCACAGTTTTCTGAATGACCTTGGGCCGGTCCCCTGACCTCTCCTTGGGCCTGTAAAATGTCTCACAAGACTTTGGGGCTGGAAGGGGCCTGAGAGATGAGCAGCTCCAGCTCCTGCCATCACTCTGCAGTCAGGGCCAGAAGCTGGCCAGATGCTCTCTCTCTGCACCGGTGTCTGTGACCACCAGGCTTGCCTACCTCTGATGCTGTCCTCATAGGGAAGAGGCCACCAGACATCCCTGCCTGGCTAAGCCATGAGAGTCATATGGAAAGGTCCCTGACCTCATTGTGTGAACACTGGCCACGTTCTTGACCTTTCCTAAATGCTGAGACAGACTCCCGGTCTCTGCCCTCAAGGTGGTGGGTGTGTGTGTGTGGAGGCCCGTGGTCCCCCCTCTCCCAGCTCTGACAACCATCCACAGCTACAAGATGCTGGTGGGGTGTGGCAGGATCCAGGCTGGATTGGCAGGTCCTTGTGAGGCTCTGGTCCAGAGTGACCAGTATCCTCTGTACACACACACACACACACACACACACACACACACACACACACACACACTTGGCGCTGGACCACTGCAGTGGCTGCTGGAGGCTCCACCTGCCTGGGTCTCTACCCCTCCAGCCCATCCTCCATTCAGGTCCCAAAGGGACTTTCCTAAAGCCCAGGTCTGCTCCAATCTCCCCTAGGGCTCCCTGGTGCTTCCAGGAGCCAGCTTGGTGTCCCGGGATGGGATGGCCAGAGCCCTGGGCCTGGTTCCACCTGGGCCACACAGCTTCAATTCGCTCCGTGACAGGCCCCGAAGGCTCTTCCTTGGTGCCTTTGCTGAGCTATCATATAGCCATTTTACAGGTGGGGCAATCAGCTTAGAGAGGAGTACGTGCCTAAAGTCAGTGCCAGGTATTCAGGGAGCTGGGGTGGAAATCTGGAGCTCGTCCAAGGACCAGAGTCAAAATCTGCCTCTGCTGTTGGGTTTGACTTTGAACACCCGCGCTGATATGTGCCACTGTGCGGCCTTGGCAGAGTAAAGGACCTCTAAGGACCACCCCCCCCCCGCCCCAGCTCCAAATCTCTGATCCTGTTTTGGGGGCTTTGTAAAATGAGAGGCTTAGATAAGGGGACCTCTCAGGCCCCTTCTAGCCCCATGTCTGTGATCCTGCGATCTCTTCACAGCTAGGAAGACGATACTAACAAGGGTGATGGTGGTAGTAACGTGGCTCCCCATCTGTGATTCTCCAGCTCACACCGATGGCTCGTGTCCCCAGAATGGAGCTGCTGTCTCTGGCTCTGGGATGACCACTCCTAAGACTAGAGCTTATGAGCCCCCACTGTTGTGTTTCCCATTTACAGTCAGCCGGCAGACTTCGTTAGTTTTTACTGAAGGCACGGTCTAATAAGAACGGTTGATACAAATCTTCTCCCTCCCATAAATGCACAGATACATTTGGCATCCATGGGAAAAGGGATTCAGAGTTAAGAGTACCATGGTAGTGCGGCACATGTGTAGGACAGGAAATCCTTTCTCTCTGTAGTCCTCACGTGGCTCCCTTTGGGCACCGCCTCTGCTGGGGGTGGGGGTGCCTATAGCTAGGCTGCCCAGGGCTTTGCCTTTCTTGGGTTCATTGCCAGTACTCTTCTTTGCTTTAAAGAGGGGTGGTGTCACAGTCAGCGATATTGTTTTTCCCTTCAGTGGTTGTTGCTATATTTTATCTGTCATTCATTATGTGTCTCTGTTTCTAGTTAGTCACATTCTCTCCTGCTGGTCCAGGAGCTGTGATCACATGGTGGATAGGGTCCTCAGCCAAGTGCTTCCAAGCCTGGACTCTTCCCTGCTGAACAGCTTACACACACACACACACACACACACACACACACACACACACACACACGCCCAAGGCATGTGACTGATTCAACCAGTCACAAGATGTTTCCTGTGTGAATCCAGTGGCCTTTGTCCAGGGACCCAGACCCTAAATTGCCTGAGGATTTATTCATACATTGTGGGGCTGTGGTAAGATTCCTTAGGTGTCCCCTTGGCGATGACATTCAGCGTCTCCCAGAGGATGCACATGACCATTGGGGTGGGAAGAAAAGCTCCCTCCTTTATGTCCAAATGGCATTTTCTTATGGTTTGCAGCAATGTGGGGAGGTGGGGGTTCTGATTATTTCCATTTTCCACGAGAGCCCTCAGACCTAGTGGCTCAGTGACCTGTCCGTGGTCACAGAAGCTCCTAATGGGTCTCTCTCTACCTCAGGCCTTGCCCTTCTCAAAGCCTGGGCTCTACCATTTGTTTCTGCTCTCTATTCGTAGCACTGAGTTCAAATCCTCCACTTGACATTTCCAGCCTTCCTTTCCAGGCTTGTTCCATACTATCTCCCACTTACATATTTAGTGGTTCAGTCAAAGTGGCCTACCTGTAGTTCCTCTCATGTGACAAGCCATCTCCTATCTCTAAGCTTTTGCCCAGACTGTATCCTGTGCCTAGAAGGCTCTCCTTCCTCACTTCCCGGTCTTCCTTCAAAGCTCAGCTCCAGAGTTCCTACCCAAGGCTTTTCTTCACCTCCCCCCTCCCCCTCTGCTTCTAGTCTTCCCCTCCCCCAGAAGGTTTTTGTTTTTTTGCATGTATTTTGTTAGTTATCTGTGTACATGCTGTTTGTCCCCAGTAGAGGGCAGGGCCGACCGTTCCATCCCTGGCCCTTGGTGGTCGCTTGAGGAGTGCTCACCGTTGAATTAGTCACATGGTGCCTCCTTCAGGAGAATGGAAGCTCCGGGGACAGGGCTGGCTGTTTGTCCTGGAATCCCCAGCACCCAGCAGGCCTCTTGCCCATGGTCGGTGTTTTTCAGGCGCTTATTGGAATTATAATCAGCCTAGAGATGGCTGCATAGACATCTTCCTGCCAGGGGCATCCTGGATACTAGCTAGTCTGGCCCGGGTCCCCTTGGTCCCCTTGTGGGCAGACCCAGGAAGGGAATTCGGCTCAGTTGCCAGCGTTGCTTATCTGCCATCAATTAATGAACATCTCTGAAGCATCTCCCTGCGCCGGGACCTCTCTGGAGTGCTGAAGATACAAGGACAAAGGATGAGACAACTCATATCCTCAGAAGGCTTACGTTCAAATGGAGGACACAACAAATGCAGGTGCACACGTAATGAATACAGCAGAGAATGTACACACACACCCAGAAAGCCACTCAGTACCAGGTAGCATTGGTGGGTGAGGGGAGATCCTGGTGCCTGAGCTCCATCTGAAAGGAAGAGGGAGGCGGGGACAGTCAGTGCAAAGTGGAACTGGGCAATGGAGTGTCATAAGTGAGGACCCCAGAGCAGGCTGTTTGGCTGAATTATAGAGAAGGCAGTGATGCCCAATGAGGCTGGAAAGGCCGGTCAGGGCCTGGTTGGGAAAGGCTTTGAAAAGTCACAGAAGAGTTGGCGTGTGACGTAGAGGCAATAGGGAGCCACCCAGGAGAGCCACATGATCAGATCTATGCTTAAGGAAAGCATTTTGAGCAACATTCCATAGGCCTGACTGGGGTGAGACAGGGATGATATCTCAGCTGACAAATGGTGGCTGTGTGAATGCAGAAGGGTCCAGATAGCAGAGAGGGGAAAGACTTGGCCACTGATTGAACATGAGGGGTGGGGGAGATGCCAAAGCTGGGAGACGGGAGGATAGTGGCGCCTCTGACAGAATTCAGGATGTCTGGAAGACTGCCTTGTTTAGGGAGAAGAGGCTGAGCTCAGTTTTAGACGTGCTGAGTTGGAGGCATCATCCAGTTTGAAATCTTGAATAGGCAACTGATGATATGGGATGGACACACAGGGGAGAGGCTGCTGGACGTGGCCTTTGGGAGCCCCTGAGACCATTGAGAAGTGGAGAGGGCCCAGGACAGGCAGAACCTTGGGGAGCATGGACTCACATCAGTCACTTGCCTCATGCGGTTCACACATCTCAGGCCCTGAGCTGCCCATGCCCCCTTGGCATTATCCCCCAAGAAGGGGCCTGGGTGATCACCTGTGTCCCTCATTCTCCCCCTCTGCCCCTCCCCCAGATCTTCCTGTCAGGAGCAGTCACAATGGGAGGTCTGAAGAGCCAGGCTCCAGCAAATGTGGATTCCTCTTTGGAGCCTGTACGGGCCAGACGCCATTAGCTGACATGGATATTGTAAAATGTGTCCCTGGCCCTGCCTTCTGAAGCCCCCTCAACTGCCCTGCCTTCCCTTTGCTAACGGACTGACTGTTTGCTGGAGTCTGGAGGCCCGAGGCAGGGTCTGTGATTATGTCTCATTTCCTCCGTCTGGACTGCGAGAGAGGCCTTCCTCTGTCCGTGGGTCCCAAGGGAGGCTGGAGGAGGCTCCCCAGACAGGCACGATCTGTAACGAGTGTGTTGTAGTTATATGGAGATGCACCTGTTTCTGTTCCTGAGTAGGTCAGTGTGGCCTCTGAAACCGCATTCATCCGATTTGCCGCACAGATTCATGGCTCCTCTCTAATTGAATTATCCTCAATTCTGAATCTTTAGGCTCCAAATTAAGGAGATTTTAATCTCCCCAGGCGGGTCAATCTGGGCCAGCTGAAGGGACCTCAGAGGCTGTCCGATCCAACCACATTTGTCATTTGAGGAAACTGAGGCCCATCGTACAAGGTCACTCAGGTAGCAAGTGTTAGAGGCAGGATTTGAACCCAAGGTCCTCTGACTCCCGATGCAGGGCTTGCTCAGCATCATTCTGTGTCTCCGTCATGCCACAGTAAACCTGGTGAATGCATAGTAAACCTGGCATACGGTAGGTGCTTAATAAATGTTGTTCGATTAATTGATACTGTGCTCAAGCCAGGTGCCCCTGAGTTGGGGGGCCTGGCAGCTGTCACTCTGGACAGCCTGCCCTGACCCTGTGGCTTGGCAGCCCCTTTGCCCCAGGTGTCCCCTCCTCCTGCCTCTGTTTTCCTCTGTCTCTTTGCTTAGTCCTTTATTCTCTCCTTTCCTGGCTCTGGGAATGCTTCGGGGACCTGACCAGGGCTGGCCCCTAGCAGACCATCAGGGAGGTTCCTCCCAGGGCTCGAGGGACACCTGCTACCTTCCATGTGGGCTTGTCACTCCAACCTAGGCCACAGCTGGTGACTCTCACACATGGCCGTGGCTGATGGGACCTCCTGGACCAGGAAGGAGGGTCAGTGCCAGGTGCTTGTCTTAGGTACTGTAGGCCGGAGAAAGGAGAGTGAGGAAGGAAGGGGAGATGGGGGGGGGGGAAGAGAGAGAGAGAGAGAGAGAGAGAGAGAGGGAGGGAGGAGGGAGGAGGGGGGAGGGAGGGACAGACGAGGGGGGAAGGGGGGAGAGAGGGGGGAGGAAGAGAGAGACACAGAGACAGAGAGAGAGAGAGAAAGGGGGGAGGAGCTGTGCTTCGGCCCTCCCTCTGAGTCTGTCACTATCAGGAGGTGGTGGCATGTTTCCTCAGGAGTCCTTTGGATTTGTTCTTGGTCATCGTGTTGGTCAGAGTTCCTAAGTCTTTCTCAGCTAATTACCTTTACACTCAGGTTCTGCTCCCCTCCTCGCATCAGTTCATCTAAGCCTCTCGGGTTTTTCTGAGAGCATCCTCATTGTTTCTCATAGCACAACAGCATTCCATCACAATCATAAACCAGTGTTTGTTCCACCGTTCCCCAGTGGATGGGCATCCCCTCCAATTCCAATTCCTTGCCACCACAAAGAACCACTAAAATAGTTTTGTACAAATTTTGTACTTTCTGTATGTTTTCCCTTTCTCTGATCTCTTCGTAGGTCGGGCAGTGATTTGTTTGGTCACAGGGTGTGCACAGTTTAAGAACTTTTGGGGCAGAGTTCCCCGTCGGGTGGCGGGTGGGCAGGGGCCAGTCTCGGTCACTCCCTATAACCCCTGGGGATGATGAGAGGGGCCCAAAGTGGCTTTTCTGAGCTTATTTAATAAGCACTTGTTCAGTCCTCACTGGGAGCAAGGCCTTGGGCTTGGGGCTTGGACTTGGGAAAGAGCTGGGAGCTTGTGGTCAGTTCTATCAACCTGAGCAGCCCCAGAAAGAACCAACTGGTAGAGGGCAGGGTGCCAAGTGCCTGCTGTGAGGGCATCATGAGGAGGTATGGAAGGAAACCAAAGGAGGGTCTGGAAGATGGGGCGTGGAGCCTCTGCCTCCTCCCCCAGGCTCTCCCTTCTCTTCCTCCTGTAGGTCATCTTCCATGATGTCGGAGTCCTGACGGAGAAGCTGTTCCCTGTGGTGGAGGCCATGCAGAAGCACTTTAGTGCAGGCTCTGGGACCTACTATGGGGACTCCATCTTCTTCTTGTCCGTTGCCATGCACCAGATCATGCCCAAGGGTAAGGAAGCTGGGGGCCAGGTGTGGCAGCCACAGGGCTTCATCCTTTCCTGAGGTCCCCTGGGTGCCCCAGTGGAATGAGAGGGAGATTGGGAGATGGCCAGAGGGGCCATCTTATATAAGATGGAGTCTGTTGTCAAGGTCATACCTCGAGGGGCAGCAGCTGGGCTCTAGCCTAGGCCCGAGGAGGCCTAGTTTGGAATTCATGCTCTGCCGACGACAGCTTGTATGATCTTGTATGATCTGGGGCATCATGACCTGTCTCTGGGCTTCACTGGGGTCAGCCATTACTTGGCGGGGTTGGACTCAATGTTCCTGCAGGCCTAACCTGCTGAGTCGGATTTTTCTGCCTTCTCTGTCTTGTCAACAGTTGGTAGAAATGATTATTGCTTCTCTGTGGCCAGGGTGGGAGGCTGAGGGAGAGAGGTGTTTTTACTCTCTGGTATCCTGATGACACTGGGGGATGAGGTGCTTGGTTTTAGGAGAGATCCGTGGGTCCTCAGAGCCTGGCCTGGTCCAGGGGGCCTGGACTAGAGCCAGGATCTTCTGTGGAGGATGGTAATCCCTTCAGAGTCAACAATTAGAGCCATGGAAAGTCTCTGCCCAGTGAGCCCAAGACCAGCCAGATTGGGGATGGTTTGGGGATCCAGTTGTATTTCTCTTTAACTGGAGGCTCTGTGCCAGCCAGTATGGCGGAAAGAAGGGTGAACATGCCCGTTCACTTTCCAGTCATTGGCATAGGCCTCACCTTACTGTGGCGGGGCAGGGCAGGGGAGAGCTCCTCTTACCTGTAAATTAGGATTTGACACCTGAACCTCTTCCACTGACTAGGTTGTCTGTCTGCACTGATGGACTCCAAATTTTTTGGCTTATGCATCAAATCTATGAAAACTTTTGGGGTATGCATCCCCAATATGTATATTTTGTTGTTTAGTTATTTTTCAGTAGTGTCTGACCCTTTGTGACCCCATTTGGAGTTTTCTTGGCAGAGATCCTGGAGTAGTTTGCCACTTCTTCCTCTAGCTAATTTTACAGATGAGGAAACTGAGGCAAACAGGGTTAAGTGACTTGCCCAGGGTCATACAGCTAGTAAGTGTCTGAAGCCACATTTGAACTAGGAAGATGAGTCTTCCTAACTCTAGACTCAGCCCTCTGTGCACTATGGCACCATCTAGCTCTATATATTTACTTATTTATAAGTTATATAGATAAATGTATTACTCCATTAATAATTATGTGCCTTTTACAACTTATAACAAAAATAGAAATTAAAAAAAGGATGAGATAAAGGTGACATAATATTTGAGCCTGGAGGTTATGGAGAGCCATTGGCATGTGTTGAGTAGGGGGGGTGACATGGTTAGACCTGCACTTTAGAAAACCACTTTGGTGGTTGAATGGAGGATGGACTGGAGTGGGGAGAGGCAGCCAGACCCTCTAGCAGCTATTGCAATAACTCAGGTGTGAGGAGATGAGAATTTGCACTGGGCTGGAGGCAGTGTCCAAGGAGAGAGGGGGGCTTGTTGGAGAGATGCTGCAGGGGGGTGAAATAGATAAGAAAAGCTGCAGAGGTGAAATCTATGAGAAATGCTGAAGAGGTGAAGTCTGTGAGAGATGCTGGAGAGGTGAAATAAATGAGAGATGCTGAAGAGATGAAATAGAGGAGAGATGCTGCAGAGGTGAAATAGAGGAGAGATGCTGCAGAGGTGAAATAGAGGAGAGATGCTGCAGAGGTGAAATAGAGGAGAGATGCTGCAGAGGTGAAATAGACAAGAGATACTGAAGAGGTGAAATCTGTGAGAGATGCTGCAGAAGTGAAATAAGTGAGAGATGCTGCAGAGGTGAAATAGACAAGAGATGGTGCAGAGGTGAGATCCATGAGAGATGCTGCAGTTGAGATAAATGAGAGATGCTTCAAAGATGAAATAGGGGAGAGATGCTGCAGTTGAAATAAATGAGAGATGCTTCAGAGATGAAATAGGGGAGAGATGCTGCAGAGGTGAACTAGACAAGAGATACTGAAGAGGTGAAATAAATGAGAGATGCTGAAGAGGTGAAAAAGACAAGAGATGCTGCAAAGGTGAAATAAAAGAGATGCTGCAGAAATGAAATGGAGGAGAGATGGTGCAGAGGTGAAATAGAGGAGAGATGCTGCAGAGGTGAAATAGAGGAGAGATGCTGCAGAGGTGAAATAGAGGAGAGATGCTGCAGAGGTGAAATAGAGGAGAGATGCTGCAGAGGTGAAATAGACAAGAGATACTGAAGAGGTGAAATCTGTGAGAGATGCTGCAGAAGTGAAATAAGTGAGAGATGCTGCAGAGGTGAAATAGACAAGAGATGGTGCAGAGGTGAGATCCATGAGAGATGCTGCAGTTGAGATAAATGAGAGATGCTTCAAAGATGAAATAGGGGAGAGATGCTGCAGTTGAAATAAATGAGAGATGCTTCAGAGATGAAATAGGGGAGAGATGCTGCAGAGGTGAACTAGACAAGAGATACTGAAGAGGTGAAATAAATGAGAGATGCTGAAGAGATGAAATAGACAGGAGATGCTGGAGAGGTGAAAAAGACAAGAGATGCTGCAAAGGTGAAATAAAAGAGATGCTGCAGAAATGAAATGGAGGAGAGATGGTGCAGAGGTGAAATAGAGGAGAGATGCTGCAGAGGTGAAATAGACAAGAGATGCTGCAAAGGTGAAATCTATGTGACATGCTGCAGAGGTGAAATAAATGAGAAATGCTGCAGAGATGAAATAGAGGAGAGATGTGGGAGAGGTGAAATAGACAAGACATGCTCTAGAGGTGAAATCTATGAGAGATTCTGCAGAAGTGAAATAAGTGAGAGATGCTGCAGAGGTGAAATAGACAAGAGATGGTGCAGAGGTGAGATCCATGAGAGATGCTGCAGTTGAAATAAATGAGAGATGCTTCAAAGATGAAATAGGGGAGAGATGCTGCAGTTGAAATAAATGAGAGATGCTTCAGAGATGAAATAGGGGAGAGATGCTGCAGAGGTGAACTAGACAAGAGATACTGAAGAGGTGAAATAAATGAGAGATGCTGAAGAGATGAAATAGACAGGAGATGCTGGAGAGGTGAAAAAGACAAGAGATGCTGCAAAGGTGAAATAAAAGAGATGCTGCAGAAATGAAATGGAGGAGAGATGGTGCAGAGGTGAAATAGACAAGAGGTGCTGCAAAGGTGAAATCTATGTGACATGCTGCAGAGGTGAAATAAATGGGAAATGCTGCAGAGATGAAATAGAGGAGAGATGTGTGAGAGGTGAAATCCACAATGTTCAAAGATAATCGACAAACCTTGGCACCATATAGGATCTGGGGAGTAAGAGTGAGGAGCCCAGGATGACTGCTAGGGTGTGAGCCTGCTGTGAGGACGGTGGTGCCCTCTATAGTAAGAGGGAAGGTAGGAGGGTTGTGGGGGAAGGTTTGGGGGAGAGATGATACAATGAAATCTGTCATCTGTCACAACCCATGCTTTCACCTTCAGTAGATTCAATTTGTCCCATTCAAAACAAAGAGGGGTTGGGAGCTGGGCTATCATTTGATGGTAACTCCTGGTTTTCTGTCAGAGAAGGGGGTGATCTAGCCCTTGGGGAGCAGGGACAATGCTGGGGGGTGGTAGTCATGGAGGTTTCCTAGTGACCCCTGCTCAGCTGGTGGTGGGGTTCTTGGAGAGCAGTTTAGTTGTAACCACCTTGAGGGGCTGAGCCCTGCTCGGAAGGGGGAAGGTAGGGGCTTGCACAACAGGGAGAGATGGAAGGGGGTGTGGGGCAGTGTTGAGTTCAAAGGGTAAGAATGAAGGTCCACATTGACCACAGTCCCCAAAGGAGGGTCCATGGCATAGCCCATCTTTCCACTCTGTTCAATGAGATTATATTTGTAAAGCTCCTAGCATGATGCCTGGAACATGGTATGTACTCTGTCAATGGTTATACCCTTTCCCTTCTTCCCATCTTCAGGTTGGGTGACCATATACCCCCTGTGAGGGAGTCAGGCCACAACCCCAGTCCCTGAGGTTATTTGTGGAGCACCCAAGGTTAAGGTGTTAAGCGATCATTTCTTTCATAAACACCTCTCCCTGCCCGCCTCCAGAGCACCCAGCCCTGGTGCTCATTCACTTCTATCTGTCTTCTCATCCATCATGGGAGGGCAGAAATAGTTTCATCTGTGTCTGTCCATGCCCAGCACTTGGTTCAGCACCAGGCATGTAGTAGGTCCTTAGTAAATGCTCTCTGAATGAGATTGAAGGCTATAGGCTTCATTCAGCACTGACTATTTAGAATTAGAAATACAAATAAGGAAGACCCGTGTTGCTGTACATGTGTGCGTATGTTTGTGTGTACATCCACGCATGTGCATGTGGATATGTGGTTTCCTTTCCACTTGAAATGCCATGTCCTGTCCTTGAAGTGTATCCTGGGTCTGTGCCCAGTTGCCCGTGGAGCCTCCTGCCAAGCAAGGATCTGCAGAGATGCTAACCTGTACTGCATGTGCCCTGGGGATGTCATGGAGAGGGCCTGGGGCCTCCTTGGCCTTCAGCTCCTAGCTGCTTCACTGCTAGACATTTGGGGCTTTTCCTCATTGGCCTCCTGTTTGCTTTCTTCAGCCCCTCTCCGGGACGTCCCAATCTCACCATTAACTTGATTTCCTATAGGGAAAAAAAGAAAACTGCACAATTAATTCTCCATTAGACCTGAATCTGGCTGCCTGCCCTTGTCTTCCCTCCTCATCATTGCTATAGGGCTGTTAAGTCCCCCAGGAAGGGCTAGGGGCCTTCCCAGTGCCCCTGACATATTTCCTGGCAGACAAGGTCAGTCAGACTTTTACCTGGGTGTCCCAGAGCATCTTACCAATGTTAACGCCCAGCTCCTACTAAGATCTCTGAAGACAAGGAAGGCCAGGACCCTCCTTTTCATCTTGGTGGTGTTTGTTAAAAGCACTGTGGGGCCCACTAGGGGGTGTGTTTTGTATCTGTCCTTTCCAAAATCACTTGCTTGAGGTCAGGGGTCATCTTTTCCTGGGTGAGATGATGGAGATGAGCCAATAGCCCTGCCATGGAGTTAGGCCTTGTGAGGCTTTGGGGTTGGAAGTGTTCACTTGACTCCATGGTGGGGCTGTTGGCTCATCTCCCTAACCTGCCCTGGTACATTCCTTCCTGATCATCCTGTCCAAAGTAAGCTTTGTCTTGGTCTCACTGACCATGGCATTCCATCAGGACAGAGCTCAGGTCCTACACAGGCCTGACCAGCGTAGAGCTATTGCATCCAGATCTGCCCTTCTCTGCCTGTGGGGTGCTCCCCTGTCCTGAGGCTCTCTGGCCCACAAGGGTGTTTTGTGGGCAGCGGGAGTTTCCTGTCTGATATCCAGGCTCAGTGGGCCTCCTTTGTTTTGCCCCCCAGCACCCTTCCACCCCCGTTCTGGTTTTTTACCTGGTCTTTGACCATTTGATAGCTCGGGGACCATGTTATAAAATGCAGAAGGTTCAGGGTGTTGGTTTGAGTCCTGTGACCCCAATTCCCCTGACACCCCAGCTTTCTCCCCAAATGCAGAGATCTTCTTCTACAGAGAGCAAGCCTGCCTAGCCTCCAGTGGCTCTCTGAGGAGGAAGAGGAGCGAGGGGACTGGGCATAGGGTCACAAGTCAGAGGTTTCTACTTGGAGAGCTGGAGGGACCTCAGGCCATTGGCCAGCCCTGCCATTCTATAAGAGGAGGGAACAGGCTCAGGGCAGGGAGGTGGCTTGGGGAAGGTTACAGGTTGTACTAAGTGTCTGGAGGAATTTGAGGCCAGGGCTGGTGTACTCCTGCATACTTTGTTGGGGTGGAGACACTGGTAATCCTCCTCTTACATGGCGTCAGGGATGGTGGAGGAATAGAGGATTCCTAAAAGTTGTCCCTACCCCCTATGCCCACTTCCACTCAGGAATCCTGGTGCTGGCCACACCTCTTATTGGAGTTCACTGACTGCCCTTCTGTTCAGAGGGGCAGGTCCCTGGGGGCTCATGATTCTGGCCTTTTCCCTGGGTTTAGCTTCTGTTTATGACCCAGTGGAAGAGGAGAGGAGCTGAAAGGAGGAAGAGGAAGCAGCTCCCCTATCCCTCCCCCCTCCTCCCCATAGACTCCCTGGATGACAGTTCCAGGACCCAAGAAGGTCTTAACGGGCTAGAGCCTAACCCTGAGTCTGAAGACAGGAAATCTTAACATTAGAGTTAGGTTTGTTCAAAAAGATAAAAATCAATTTTAGCTTCTCCAGAACAGCGTAGGGGGAGGTATGGCTAGGCAGTGCTTTTTCTGAGAACGTTCTGGGGATTTTGGTGGGCTGCAGGCCGCCTGGGGTGCACGCTCCCTGGAGGAGAGGAAATCACTCCGCTGTCCTTACCTTGGTCAGCCCCTAGCTGGACCAGGAATGTCATACTCAGTTCTGGGCCCGAGGTGTAGGAGGGCAATCATCATGGGGAAGGGTCTGGATTCCACAGCCTCTGTGGATCCTTTGAGGGAATTCTGAATGTTCAGCCTGGAAACTGAAGACTATGGGGGAGACTTGGCAGTTGGGTTGCTGTGGGGAGGAGGGCTTTGCTTGGCCGCCAGGGCAGAAGGAGGAATTGTGGGAAGAAGTTACAAAGGAGCAGATTTAAGCTTGGGCTCAGGAAGAACTTTCTATCCTTGGGTTGTCCCACCATGGAGCTAGCTGCCTCAGACGGTGCTGGAATCTCCTTCCTTGGGGGGGGCCTTCGGACAGAGACCAGATGATGTATTCTGGGAATCTGAAGGCTTCCATTTAGTGCAGAAAGGGGAAGGGGTGCCTTGGTTGGGCTCTCAGGCCATCCTGGGTCTTAGCACACAGGCTCTGCCAAGCTGAGGCCACTGTCCAAGGTGATGGCTGGGATGCCCGTGTCCCTTGTCAACTCCACATCAGGATGGCCTTTGTACCCCCACTCCCTGGCTTGCTGGATTTATGGGGGGCAGGGCACACTAAGGGATTGCTGATGTTAGAGGCCATTGGCCACAGGACCCTGCATTGTGGAATGGAAATTTCCAGAGAAGAGCAGGAACCATTGGGAAGTGCGGCTGAGTCTAGAGGCTGCCGCCTGCTTCTAGGAAGTCTAATCGATCCCAGAGAAGGCTCTCAGGGTGCTTTGACTCAGCCTTCCTTTGGTCCCTGCCTCTGCCTGGAAACATTCTCCCTGCCCCCGCTCCCCCCGCCCCCACATCCTGCTTGACCATCTGAGATGTGCGTCTTCAGCCAGCCCTGGCCCTGGGCCTCCTCCCACCCAATGTCTTTTCCTTGAGACTCTTCCCTGTCCTTGGACCCATGCCCAGGGCTAACGCTGCCTCCTGCCAGGCCCCATGGGTGAGGAGAGAGAGAGAGGGAACATCCCTGGTTCAGCAGGCATCTCCAAATGGAAGGAAATCTCAGCCCTGATTCCCTGGGGGAAATGTGTTCTCCCTTCCCGCCTTAGGGGACATTGATTTTTTAAAATTAAAATATCATTCATCATAGCATGTTTGCTCAGCTGAGGCAGAAATGGTCATCCTGGTCCAGACATGAGGGTCGGCAGGTTGGTCAGAGGGTCTGGCTTCAGGCTGATGTGATAGAAGGTGGATGGCAGGCTTCCTCCCCGGCCCTCAGCTTGTCTATCTCCTGACCCGCTGTGGCTCACAGTCTCTGGGGAACGTTGGTCCTTTCCTCCACAAGACCTTGGGTGGGGGGCTCACCTGTACCAGGTGGATGGCAGGCTTCCTCCCCTCACCCCAGCTTCTCTATCCCCTGACCCCCTGTGGCTCACAGACTCTGGGGAATGTTGACCCTTTCCTCCTCAAGACTTTGGGGGGGGGGGTCTCAACCCCGAGGAGAAAGCCAACAAAACGATCAAGTGACTTGTACCTCTTTCATCATGATCCTCTCCTTATAATTCATTTCAACCTAACAAGCCCACTTCTGAAACTCCCACTCTGAGTCTAGCTGCAGGGCTTCCCTTGCCCTTGGATAATCAGGCCTAGAATCGGAGTGCCTGGAGTTCAAATTCAGCCTCAGGCGTTTCCTAGCCATGTGACCCTAGGCATGTCACTGAACCCCTGGCTGCCTCGGTTTCCTCATCTGTAAAATGGACTCCTTTCCAGAGGAACGTATTTAGACACACAAAATATTTACATATTTCCAAAGGAAAACATATTTTAAATATGATTCTCAGACTGCTGTGCAAAAAGCATCCCACAGCCAGGGCCCCAGGCCGAGAAGCCTCCCTGGGCTCAGGGAACCTTAGCAGCAGCGGGGGAGGGGCTCCTCGATGCCTGGAGCATCACGGTCCTCCGCCAGGCAGGGTGAGGATGGGCACGGAGCTGAGCTCTCTCTCCCTCTGGGATTTCCAGACCTACGCCTGCCTTAGGCCACACAGGGAAGCCTTCCGGGCTTTGCAGCATCACCCTTGTTTTAGAGATACGGCCCAGGATCAGCTGGTAGGGACCTCCCAGGTCATCTGATTCAGCCCCCCGAGAGAAGTGAGGCTCCTTGCCTATGCACAGCTCTGGGCATGCGTCAGAGGCAACACTTGAACCCGGGTCTGCCTGGCCGCGGGCGAGGGGCCCTCTCCCGTGCCAATCTTTAGCAAATGCTTTTCAGCGGGATCGTGATGCCCCTTGCCCGTCCCTGGGGCTTGCCCAGCCTCCGCCGACTCCATCCTGAGAACGTCCCTACGGCTCCTTAGGAACCCAGGATCTCTTCCACTCCCCGCCTCTGCGGCCCTCGGTAACGCGGTAACGCGGGGCTTGGCTCCGGAGGAGGAGGAGGATGGGAAGGCACCTTGTTGTCAAGGATTTTCCTTTTCTCCCTGCCCATCTGCATCATCGCCCTCCTCCTGGTCCTGCTGCAGCTGGAGGCACCGAGCCAGCCCCCGAGCCCCCCACCCGCGCTCAGCATCGAGCCGGCCCGGCCGGGGGGGCTGCCTCCCGTGCCGCCCCCGCCTGCTGCGTGACCCTGGCCAGCGAGGGAGGGCTCGGGCTGCTCTGTGCCGGGGGAGCGGCAGGATGACGGACAGCTCCAGCCTGCCGCAGAGGGGCTGGCGGGGAGGAGGGGAGGCGAGGGATTGGCGGACGGGCTCTGCAGATGAATCTGGCTGGCGACGTCCTCGGGATGCTCAAGATGCTGCCGGGCCGGGGAAGCGCCGAGCCCCTGGGCCGCTGGGGCTGTGGGGGCCACCCCTCGCCCATCCAGACAGTAAGCCTTTTCTCTTTTTCTGCGGGGTCTGTGTGTGGGGTGCGTTCTGGGCCCCAGCTCTGTGCCCCCGGGGGTTTCTTGAGGTCTTTAAGGAATGACGATGCCGACGGTCCATGTCGGGCATTCTGTAGCTCTGTATTCTAATTTATTGTAAATCTGTGGGCCACAGGCTGGCCGCTAAAATCGTAATGATCCATCGGTTCATAGATTCCACAAGTGTTTACCGAGCGCTCGCTTTGGGCAGAGCGCTGTGCCAGGCAAAGAAAAGAAGTCCTTACGTCAAGGAAGGTTCGTGCTTTTTGGGGAGAGCAACACGTACTTGGAAACTTAAATAGGAAACCATCCGTTTGTGGTTCTGTGGAAAGATCGCCAGCTCTGGAGTCAGAGAACCTGGCTTCAACGCACCCCATGCTCACTGCTGAGGTGACCTCGGGCAAGCTGGCCTTGGTGCAGGGGGAGGGGGGAGGGCCAGATGGTCTCAGGGGTCTCTTCAGGGCCATATCTAGGATCTTTTGGGCCTTAATTTTTGCAGGAAAAGAGGGCACGACAAACAAATTTTATATAAGGTTCTTAGATAGACAGAGGGTTAACCTGGTTTGGCCCAGGTTATCTACGGCACCACTGATGTCTGGTTTTGTTCCCGATGCTCTAAGAATCAACCAATTCAATCAAATCTTTTTTTTTTTTTTAACGGAGATTTTTAACACCATCTTTAAAACCTTGTTCAGACAGTGAGACAGCTGGGGCCGAAGCTCTGATCAGTTTTGTGGCTCTCACTCAATCACCAGATCATAGCATTAGGCCTTTGAGGTCCTCTGGCCCAGTCTCTGCATTTTACATTTGAGGAAACTGAGGCCCCTAGAGAGGAAGCAGTAGCCTGTATTCACACAGGTGGCCAAGGCAGTTTAGAATCCAAGTCCTCTTACCCCATGTCACCCCAGGCAGCAAGCTGTCTCCCTTTGTTACCCTCTTACATCACCACATCAGGTGCTGGGGATAAAAAGACAGAAATGAACTGTTTTCTACCGTCAAGGAGATTACAGGGGATAATGACAGGTCCACCGGAAATGATGGGCAGAATGTGTGCCCAGCACTTCAAGGTACCCTCCTCTGAGGCCTGCCTTGGGCAGCCCCCATTCAAGGGTGTCTGGGGCTTGTCCCCGGGGTTCAGGATTCCCTAATGAAATGTGAGTGTGGGTGAATGGCTCCTGTCCCTGCAGGCCTAGGTTCTCTGTTGGAGACCAGGCCAGACTGGGCTGGTTTGGAATTGGGATGAAGCCGGACCTTCACAGGCCACCTAACTGTTACCTAGTAGAGGTTTCCTTAGCCGTAGCCTGGAAAGGCTGCTCAGCAGGAACGCGGCACTAGCCCTGGGAGATGTGGTCCCCGTCACGTCCCCGTGGAAATGAGGGTGGGGTGTGTTGGATGGGGTGAGACGTTGCCAAGTGTGAGGGGCCCTGACTCCTCGTGGGCTGACCTCGCCGGCTGAGAAGCCTCGAGTAGCCAAAGCCTTGTTCCCCTGGGCTGCTCAAAGGTTGGGGCAACAAGCCCAGCCAGCCACAGCACTCCCACGGCCAGCAGGCTTCTCCCTTCACTGTGGCTGGGGTGGAGCCTGCCCAGAGCACTTTCCTTGGCCATCGCTAACAACCATAATTCCCTCCTGGGAAAGAGGTGGACAGTTGAGGGATCCTCTCTCTTTAGCTGAGGTATGGAGAGAGAGGAGACCTCTCTGTTGTCAAAGGATGGGGCTCTGGGTGGAAAAGGCCCCTTTCTGTAGCATTGTGCCATAGGACCCTCAGATTCAGAGCCGGCAGGGACTCTGGAGAGCTTTGGGTCTAAGGCTGTCATTTCACAGAGAAGGAAACCAAGGCTCAGAGATAGGAGGGGCTTGGGTGAGAGGCCGAGTCAGGGTTTAAACCCAGACATGGACCGAATCTTATGTTCTTTCCACTGGATCATGTTCTTAACAAGTCAAGCCCAGCTGCAAACTTATAGAAATGCTTCTTCTCCCTTCCTCCTTCCTTCTCTCTTCCTCCTTCTCCCTTTCCTCTTTTTTCCCTTCTTTCTTTTCCTTTCCTCCTTCCCTCTACCCTTCTCCCTTCTTTTTCCCACTTCTCTATTCCTCCATCTCCTTTTTCTCTTCCTTCTTCTCCTTCCTTCTCCCTTTTCCTTCCCCCTTCTCCCTTCTTCCTTCCTTCTCCTTTCCTCCTTCCTCTTCTCTTTCCCCTCCTCTCTTCTTTCTTCTCTCTTTCCCCTTCTTGCTTTCCTCTTCTCTCTTCCCCTTTCTCTGTTCTTTTTCCTTCTACCTTCCTCCTTCCTTCTTCCTTTTCCCTTCCTCCTTCCTCTTTTTCCCTTCCTCCTTTTCCCTTCTTTCTTTCTTCCCCTTGTTTATACCTCCTCCCTTCTCTCTTCCTTCTTCCTTCCCCCTACCCCTTTTCCCTTCTCTCTTCCTCCTTTTCCCTTCCTCCTTCCCCCTTCTCTCTTCTTCCTCCCTTCTCTCTTCCCTCTTCCTTCTTCTCCCTTCCCCTTCCCCTTTCTCCCTTCTCTCTTCCCCTTTTCCGTTCCTCCTCTGCTCCCACTCCGGCCTCCCTGTCTCTGATGCTGGTCTCTTCAAGTATGGTGGTACGACTTATTCAGAAACATGGTTGGTATTGGAATGGAACAGGGTGGAAATTAGAGGAGATTTGAGCTTCTTAAAGTAAAAAGTATCAGGGTGAATTTACAGTGGTTCATTTTAGGTGGCTTTGGGTATAGTTTATCATTGTCTTTAGGGTGGCCCCTGGTGTCTGAGAATGAGATTCAGCCTCTTCTTGGCACCAGGATGCCAACCTGATGATCATAGTCAGGGGGCTGGGATGGATACTGGACATGGCATCCATGGTCAGCAAGGTGGTGTGGTAGAGCGCATTTAGGGTTGGACTTGGAGTAAGGAAGACCTGAATTCAAATCCTGCCTCAGACACAGTGACCTTGGGCAAGTCACTTTAACCTCAGTTTCCTCAGCTGTAAAATAGAATAGTCATAGTATGTACCTCATGAGGTAGTTGGAGGATCACATGAGAGAACACGTATGAATGCTTCATAAAAGAAGAAAGGAAAACAACGTATAGAGCAAGTGTGAGGAAAGGGGCAGCAGGTGCTGAGCTGGGCAGGTTCCTGGTGACTTTACAACATTCTCTTGACACTTTGTACGTCGTGGTTCTTTCCATTCACATGGTTGTCGTTACCGTGTCCAGTGTTTTCTTGGTTCTGCTGACTTCCTTCTGCATCAGTTCGTGGAGATCTTTCCAGGCTTCTCTGTATTCACCACACACGTCATTTCTTACAGCACAGTCATATTCTGTTACATTATTGGACCACATTTTGTTGAGTCATTCCCCAATCGATGGACATCTGCTTTGTTTCCAGTTCTTAGCTATCCCAAGAGTGCTGCTGTAAATATTTTGGTGGGTGTGGAGACTTCTTAAAGATAGTTTCCTTAGGGTATAAACCCAATAATGGTCCAAAGGGTATGGACATTTAAGTCACTTTAATTGCATGATTCCAAATTGCTTTACAAAGTGATTATCACATTTCACAGCTCCGCCCACAATCTATGAGTGTGCCTGTCATCCCACATCCTCACCAACATTGACTGTTGCCATTTTGGGTCATTTTTGCCAATTTGTAGGACATGAGATGAAACCTTAGGGCTGTTTTATTTGCATTTCTCTTATAGAATTATTTATTTATATCCTTTGACCACTCATCTGTTGGGGAATGACTTTTGGGTGTGTGTGTGTGTGTGTGTGTGTGTGTGTGTGTGTGTATCAGTTACTTGTTTATATATCTTGGATATCAAACTCTTATCTAAAAAATCTGGTAGAGATTTTTTCTCATTTGACTGCTTCCCTTCTCGTTGTAGGTGCATTAATGTTGTCTACGCAGAAGTTTTTCATCGTGTGTAATGAAAGTTATCTATTTTGTTGTTTGTAATTACCTCTGTCCCTTGTTTGGTTAACTGTAGGTCTGCTACCCAGAGCTTCAAGAGGTATATGATCTGTCTGTCTTCTAAATTTTTTAAAATAATATGATCTTTAATATTAAGGTCACATATCCATTTAGGATATATTGTGGAATATAGATGGTGTAAGGTGTTGATTTGTGCCTAATTTCCTCCAGACTGCTTTCCAGTTTTTCCAACATTGGGTTTTTTTTTAATCAAATAAAGAGTTCTTTCCAAAGTAATTTCCTTTTCTCACTTACTGAATGCTGGGTCATCGAGTTCTGTTGTACATGATCCTCCCTTGTCCCCTTCTGTCCCTGCTTCTTTTCATCATTTCCGTTGATATTCTAGATCTCTTCTTTTTCCACATGAATTTTGTAACTATTTTTCAAGTTTTACAAAGTACCTCTTTAATAATTTGATTGGTGTAGCTTTCAAAATCTAAATTAACCTTTGTAGTATTGTCATTTTTATATCATCAGTATGGCCCAGACATGAGCACTGAATGTTTCTACAACTGTTTAAGTCGTTCTTTATATTTTTTAAGGAGTGCTTTATAATTGAATCTATGCAAGTCTTTAATATATTTTGGGACCTTGATCCCTGATATTTTATGCATTTTGTAGTTGTTTGATGTCATTTCTTAAGTTTCAAAGGTTTTTCCTTTCTGTTAGTGCCTCTTGGATTTTTTTTATCGTTGTTATGTGGAAATACATTTTTATTTGATAGCCTCCAACTTTGCTGAAGTTATTATCTTGATTAATATCTTTGCTGATTCTCTAGAATTTTCCAAGTAAACCATCATATTGTTAGCAAGTAGAGGCAGTTTTATTTCCTCTTTACCTATTGATCTTTATACTTTTGATCTCTTTCTTTTGCTGTATTGCTTTTACTGACACTTCCAGAATGATGTCAAATCACAGTGAGGAGAAAGGGCACCTCTGCTTTACTCTGTATTTTTGGAGAAAGGTTGTAGGGTTTTCCCGTTGCCCAGATGTTTGCTTTTGCTTTTAGAGAGATGCTTTTTAGGATATTGAAAGATCCTTCTATAGCTGTGTGTTGTCAAAATGGGTTTTCTGCTCCTGTCGAGATAATCTTGTGGTTTGGGATATTTTTGTTTCATGATCGGTTGTATTGATTGTTTGCCTAATGTCGATCCACCCTTGCTTCCTTGGTCTAAATCTGCCTCGGTCATAATGATGTCTTGGATAGATTGTTGTAGTCTGCTTCATAGGAGTTTTTGTTTTTATGTTTTTATTCGTGTTTTCTGAAGGTTCTAGTGTAGCCCCTTAGCATAGGATGCCTGCTTTTGGTTTTCTTACATCGCCATAGTATTCCCTGTATCCCCGTCCCTCCCCCTCCCCGGAGCCATCTCATGTGACAAATAGAGGAAGGAGGGCAAAAAAAGTCAACACAACTGATGAAGTCCAAAAACCCGTGCCCTGTGTCATGCCTCTTGCCTCCACTAGGGGGCAGGCAGGGATGGCTTCTCATCCCTCTTCATCCCAGTCCCTTTTGTTACACTCACTCTTGCTGTTTGGGGTGCGGGCGCTCTCAGCTCTCCCCGTTCACACGGTTGTGGTCTGTGTCTAGTGTTTTCTTGGTTCTGCTGACTTCCCTCTGCATCAGTTCATGTAGATCTTTCCAGGCCTCTCTATGTGTCCATTCCATGCATCATTTCTTAAAGCACCGTGTGGCGTGCAGTCACTTTTTTTGTATCTGACTCCTTGTGACACGTTTGGGGTTTTCTTGGAAGAAATCCTGGAGTAGTCTGTCGTTTCCTTCTCTAGTTCCTTCTACAGAGGAGGAAACTGAGGCAGGCAAGGTGAAGTGACTGCTCATGAGTGGCTGAGGCTGGATTTGAACTCAGGTCATCCAGACTCCAGGACTGGCATTCTATCCACCGCGCCATCTATGACATTCATGGACCAAAGTTTGTTTAGCCGTATCCATCAGTATGCCTCTGCTTTGTTTCCAATTCTTAGCTGTCACAAAAAGTGCTTCTGTAAATATTTGGGAGTATGTGGAGACTTTCTTCTTATCACAGGCTTCCTTGGGTTATAAGCCCAGTAGTGGAATCTCTGGGTCACAGAGTATGGACATTTTAGTCACTTTATTTGCATAATTCCAAATTGCCTTCCAAAATGGTTGTACTGTATTGTGTGCCCTCTTCCCACGACCCCTCCAGCATTGACCGGGGTCTTTCTTTGTCATCTTTGCCAATTTGCAGGCATGCTCTGGGTTTGGCTCCTGGGGGCAGTAGACACCAGAATGGGACCAGGGCTGGGAAAGATGCATGGGCTCTCATTACGCCTTTCCCTCAGGTCTTTGGCGCTGATGTTTGACCATCTTGGGTCTGTCCCTCAGGTCTTCCCAAGGGCCACCCTTGGCTTATTAAAAGCAGCCCCATAGAAAGGGCCCCTTGGTTGTGGCTGGCCCCTACCTGGAGGGGGGTGTGATGGGCATGTGAAATACAAAGGGGGAGGTTTTCCTCTTTCAGCTTAGAATTGTAGAATGTTCTTTGCAGAATCAGTCCTTCAGTAGACACTTACTAAGCTCCTGCTGTATGCATGGTTTTGTTGGTGCTGTTCTGGCCACTGGAGTCATGGAGAGAAATGCTGTACACTTGCTGCCTTAAGAGAGTCTCTGTTCTCTTGGGGTGGGCATGTGGGACTGTGAAGTGGATACCGATCAGTCCAACTGCCTGGAGAGGGAAGGGGCTGATGGGGCAGAAGGGACCTTTGGTCATCTGGGCCCAGCCTCTTATTCCAGATGAAACAGCTTGGCTTGTCTGGGGTAGCCGAGGAAGGACCGGTCACCGAGTCTCTGCACCTGGAGCCGTCGCCACTTTTATTGCGTTCACCGCCTCTCCCCTCCCTGATCAGCTTCAGAGAAACAAGGGAAATGCCAAGTGATTCTGTTTCCATGACATTGGAGAGGGTAAATGTTCAGAGCAGAAAATGAGGCTCTTTCTCTAAAAGGCTTTGGTGAGAAATGCATGAAGGAGGGTTTTTAAAAGCTATTTCCTGAGTTGAATTGGCTTTAAAAAAACAAACAAACAAACAAAAAAACCTCCCAGAAACATGTTTCTCTCATAGTGTTATGTGTTCCAGAATTCTTGGCCGGTCTCAGTCTTAGTAGGAAAAGGGGTCTCCCAGGCCAGGGCTCTGAGCCAGGGATATAGAGACCTGGGGCAACCAAGGATCCCAGTCTCTGCTGGTCCCCCATGGCACCACTGCCTGAAGCGAGGTGGTCTTGGCCTCCAGACAGCAGAGATTAGAGGGCATCCAGATATTTCGACTCCTTGGTCCCCTTGGGTCAGGCCGACAGCCTCCTCCCGTCCATCAGGGAGGCCCCTTGTCATTGTCTTTTGTATCTGGTAACAGCCAGCCAGGCAAATGGAGCTTTGATAATGTCTGTGGTTGAAAGGAGTAGGCTACAGAGACCCCCGACATAGCATCAGACCATTCCTCAGACCTAAGTATTGGTTGGTATTTGGAAGCCAGGCAGGAAAGAGGCTGTCAGTGTGGTACGCTGGGAAGCAGGCTGGGTTTGGAGTCAGGGGGCCTGGGTCTTCCCCCAGTCCCTGGGTGACTTCAGAAGACCCCTCACCTCCTGGGCTGCTCTGGTGGACCTATGAGCACTGATAGCTGGGGCTTCAGGAAGGGTCATGAGGTCACCTCTTAAGATTTGGGAAAACGGTAGGAAGGCGTTGGTTATGTTTCCTCCTTACAGACTTGTGTTGTTTAACGGGGACACTTAGCAATGAGACAGACGGACCTGGGCCCTGACCAGAGTGGAGGTGGGGGTGGGGGATGCTGTTGAGTGCAGCGCTTGGCGTCTGGTCTCCTAATCCCCGAGGAGCATAAATCCAAATTGATTTCCAACATGGTTGTATGTGTCGCAGCTCTACCAACAATGCACCAGTGTGCCCAGCCTCTCACCGCCCTCTCCCATGGACCATCCCCCTGTTTTGTTCTTCACGGTGTGAAATCTCAGGGTTGTTTGGATGTGCGTGTAGTGATTTGGGGCATTTTTATATGGTTATTAATAGTTTGCAGTTCTTCCTTTCAGAACCATTTATTCAAATACTTTGACTCCTTAGTCATTGAGGAATGGCTCTTGGTTATTTGATCTCTCACATATTTTTACGTTGTAGAATGTCTATTATAAGATAATGTAAACATGTAAGTGTATGTATACACGTGTGTTTATGTGTCACGTGTAACAGTAGTCTGCATTATATACACGTGTGTGTAGGTACGCATGCGTATGTATTTATGTCCATATAAATGCATGCATGGATACATGTGTGTATGTGTGTGTGTGTGTGTGTGTGTGTGTGTGTGTGTATAAAATCTGTCGTCTACATATCTGGGATACTAACCTTTATCAGGGGCAGCCAGGTGGCGCAGGGAGTACAGCACCGGCCCAGGAGTCAGGAGGACCTGAGTTCAAATCCAGCCTCAGACACCGGACACACTAGCTGTGTGACCTTGGGCAAGTCACTTCACCCCAGTGGCCCTGCCTTCCCCCCTGCAAAACCAAACCAAAACCCACCACTTCCCTTGTTATCCTGCGTTTGCACAGAAGCCTTTTAGTCTCATCTAATCAAGGTTAACGATAACTATAACCCCTTTCCCTTGTCTGGCTAAGAATCCACTTCCCGCTCACACCTGAGGAGGATGTCTGAGCTACTTTCCTTCTGATTTTTTAGGAATAGTTTGATCTTTAACGTGTGTAGCATGTATTAGGGAGTGCCGGATCATTTTCCGGTCTTCTTTAATCCAACAGGCATTTCTTTCCCAAGTAATTCATGTTTGTCTGATGCCAAGTTCTTGAATTCCATTTCCTCTTAGACTGATCTGTCTAATCTAATCTGTTTCTTTTTTTTAACCAATTCCAAATGGTTTTTGATGATTGCCGCTCGTAGTCTGGGGCTCCGAAGCGCTGTCGCCCTTTGTCCCTTCCTCTTTCCATTATTTGCCTAGATATTCTATCTGTTTCTCTAAATGTCTGTTGTTATTATTTTACCAAGGTGTGTAAGGCGGAGACTGAGGCTGAGGACTTTGGGGAGAGAATTTTGTTCTCTGGGTCTTCAGCAGCAGTGGGTGGAGCCCCTGCAGGCACAGTCAGTCCCCAGGCTGCATCTCCACAGGCGTGGCTTCTCAGGACGATGGCTGAGGACCCTGGGCTGGAAGCTTAGCTGTCCCCAAAGCTCTGGGGTCCTGGGCTGTCAGGGTCGGGAGGAAGGTGATGGTGACTTGACTTGCCTGGCACATACTGCCTCCTATCTCCCCCTCAGGGTTCAGGCAGGTGGGCGGTAAACATTTTTTAAGCACTTGCTATGTGCCAAGAATCGGGGACACAAATACAAACAAAAATAAAGACATTTCCTGCCTTCCTGGTGTTTACATTTAACAGAGGGAGACAACATGGAGAAGGGAGTGGACAAGTAGTTTGGGGCTGAGGGGAAAAATGCCTGCTGGGGGCTGGTGCTGAAATCCATAAAATCCAGCTGGGCTGGGAGGGGAATGAAGTTTGGCTGCCCTGGGCCCCTCCCCAAAATGGAGGCTCCAGGTGGATCTCACCCATGGGAGAAGAGGGGCCGGAACGGCAGAGGGGAGCTCCAGAGTGAGGAGGCAGGGCCGGATGGATGTCCCAGACTGGGGAGACCCCAGGCACTGATCAAAGTCACAGGGAGAGATTGCAGTCGATGCGCGGCCAGAAGGGCCTGGTGCTTCAGAATCAGAGAAAGAATGGAATAATATTGAGTCTGTGGAAGCATTTTGTGTGTTTGGGAACAGTGGTATCCGACTCAGGAACAGGGGCCATGAAGCTACGCGGGGATCCCAACTCAGAAAACCACTGGTGCACATGCTGTCTGCGCCGCTGGGTTTTTACTGTCCTTGTTCAGCGTTTCCCAGTTTCATTTGTATCTGGTTCTGGGTGTGCTTGGGAGCCTTGTGGGCCTGACAGCTCCGCCTGAGCGAGGTGGTCTCCTGCCTCCCTGCCCCCGTGTTATGCGTCTTGTGGTTATTTTGATGGGATTTCCCATGGCCTCTTACTGCTTTTCGTGGTTTGATTTCGTAGCCTGCAGCTTTGCTGAACCTTTGTCTTGATTAGGGTTTTTGCTGATTCTTTAGGGTTTCGAGGCAAAACATCACCTGGTCAGCCAATAGAGATCGTTTTGTTTCTTTTTTACCTACCTTTATGCTTTTAATTTCCTTCTCTTGTCTTGTTGCTGAAGCTCGTTACAGTTATGTACCTTCCTTCCCTAATAATCCCCTGAAAATCTGCTTGTAATTTCCCAGTAATCTGAGAAATGGCCACCCAAAACTTTAAAATTCTGCCCAGTAGCCGTGTCATTGGCAAAAGCGGCTGCAGGTGATGCGTGCAGTGTTGGTGGGGCTGTGGACAAGCAGGCCAGCTTTCAGATCATGCTTGGCCCAGCTGGCTGGTCGACCGTGGTCAGAGACTCAGTAGTGATCACGGCCTTTGGCCTACCGTGCTCAGTGCTGGGATTGTGTCCCAAAGACCTTAGGATGAGGGGGAAACACTATTCTGTACAAAAGTATCCGCAGCCGCATTGTTTGTAATAGTGTAAATCTGGAAGCAGCCGGGAGTCGGGTAGGGAAATTGTGCTATTGGATAGCTATTTGGATAGTAGGAGGGCCCCTGAAAAGAGAAATCAGAGAACACAAGGGAATCTGGACAGCCTTGGAGAAGGTGATGAGGAGGGACCGCAGCACTGGGAGAACAGCAAACACACTAACCATCCCTATAAAATCAAAAACCAAACAGAAACGCCCATGGAGCACGGCTGACTCAGAGGTGGGCACAGGACACGCGGGAGCCTAGGTCTAGAGCCGGAAGAGCGCCCAGAGACCGCTGAGTTCAGCCCCTCACTCTTACAGGTGAGGACGTTGAGGCTGAGAGCAGGTAGGTACCTTGCTCACGGTCTTTGCAGGATTTAAAATCAGGGCTTTCTGAGTCCCAGAGAGGCAGACGGAGGGTCGCGCTCTCTGTTTGCCTGAGCTCAAATACCTCCTCAGACACTTACTCACCTGTGTGATCCTGGCCAACTCATTTAACTTTTTTTGCCTCACTTTCCCCAGCTCTAAAATAGGGATAATAGTGAGCGAAGCTGCTTGACAGAGTTGTTATGTGCATCAAATGAGAGCATATTGTTAAAGCACTTAGTGCAGTGCCTGGCATACAGTAGGTGCTCAATAAAAGCTCATTCCCTTGCCACACTGCACCACCACCTTCCTTATACATGCAAGGCTGTTGTGCATTAATCACAGGTATTAAAACATAGCAGGTTTTTCTTTTGAATCACAATACAGTCGTGCAAGTTTCAGGGGTTTCTTTTGAGGGCAGCCCCTCCAGAGCTGGGGGTTATTTGTGTGAATTGTTTATGGTGAATACCGGCTTTATTGTGAAAGTAAAGGGTTCGGATGAAAAGAGGATGCTGGAGTCCTGGCCCGTCTGCCATTCAGCTGTCTAGATTGGGGGGTCGTTTGTGTTCCCAAAGCATTTTCGCCTTCCCAGGGGATTCCTTTATGTTGAGGATTCCCTTGGTACTTTCTTGGGCTGGTGAGTGGGGGATGGATCCACCCCATTTTCCTGGGGGGTGCTTGTCACTGCTGCTCAAAGACCAGTCAGAAATGAAAGAACAGGTCTTTAAATTGGCCATGTTAGTGTGGAAGAGGATTTGGTTTAAAAAAAAAAACCAGACATATTTTCTGGAAACACCTGGATCACGTAGCACGAGGTATCACCTTCCACTTTGTGAAACATAGAATTGTGTAATTCAGTCTCTATTTCACGGTTAGTGATAGCGCCTCAGAGCTGGATAGTGCCTCAGAGGCCAAGTCCAACCAGTGCCTGAAGGAGAATGCGCATGACCAGGGATCATTCTGTTCTTTAAAGACTTCTAACCCCAAGGCAGCCCTCTTTTATTGGGAGGTTATTCAGATACACTCAAGTCCTGGGCAGTGATAGCCCAGTTCTCTGTTCTGTTGGCTTTCTGCTGGCCCCAGAACTTCGTGGGAAGTAGCACAGCATGGCTGCCGTTTGACTTGAGGTTGTGCCTGTACTCACTGGTAAATCTGGAGTTTCCAGGACCCCAAGGAAAGTGTTGGTGTCTCATGAGGCTTGGGATTCTTCTGGCCTCCCCATTTACTCCTGAACCAACTGTGTGACCCTGGAGAAGTCACTTAACTTCCTAGTCTCAGTTCCCTCAGCCGGGGTCCCTCCAGGCTCAGACTGTGGAGTCAGACTTCCTTCCTTCCTTTCCTTTGGCCGTGTCAGGCTGAGTGTGAGTTGGCTGCAGCTGTTCAGGCTTTTGCTGCATTTCCTCGGCGCTCCGGTCAACTGGTAACCAGGCCAGGTGGTGTATCCAGGAACAGCGGATCTGACAGGAGGGAATCAGGGCAAACCTAGTTGGCCCCAAGCCCAGATTCCCAACCTGTGAGTTTTGTTTCTTGTCATGGGGCAGGAGGGAACAGCGCGTCCCGATCTTGGACTCAGTGTTCCTCGCCCACCTGTGTTTACAGTGTCAGGCCTTGGAGGGCAGGGCAAAGGGGGGCAAGTTAGTGCCCTACACGCCCTCCTGGGCAAGGTTCTCATCGGCCCCACCTTCTAGGCAGGATGTCCCAGAAACCTCAGCCTGGACCCCTCCCTCCCACTCCCAAGGAAGGGCTGACTACAGGCCCCCAGGCCAAGAGAGACCAAACCTTGCTCCTTCATGGCCTCCCTGTGAAGATGGAAGGATAGCCACTAGGTACCCGGATGGATCCCTGAGCTTGTCTCTCTCCCACAAGGCAGATGGGAAGCTCTCTGCTCACCTGCCAGGGATTCTGGTCCATCTCTTTCCATACCTCCTCTCTGGGCCATCTCCTCCCTGCTTCCCATGTGTTGGGCTGCCTTCCTTGCCTTTGGGCTGTCTGTCTGCTGCTCAGGGTTACCCCAACAGAGCCTAATTAATGCACATTGTTCTGTAGAATGCTGGAAGGCTCCGCCCAGGACCTGTCACATAGTAGTCACTTCAGGGCTGGTTGGGTGGTCTTGAATGGAATTTGGATATGTTGCCTTCTTGCAGGTCTCAGTTTTATTCTGGTGCCTTCTTTCTTACAAGGCTGGGTCTTGGCTCCATTGGCCAGAGGTGCCTTAGGAAGTTAAGGAGAGCCTCGGGTGTTTGGAGGCCTCCCTTAGAGAAAGACAGAGCTTCATTTGGGATGAGAAGATTGGGAGGAACCTTAGAGATCATCTGGTCTGAAACCCTTTTAAGATCGTCCAGAAGGCAAGAGTAAAAGACCTTTCCCAAGGTCCCATAGCGAGCCACAGGCAGAGCCAGGATTCAAACTCAGGTCTTGGACACACCCAGGGGCTCTTTTTTATGACTGTGGTTCAGAGACTGTGGGCCCAGAGGTGGGGAACTCAGACCTGTGCTCACAGCCACATCAGCATGCTCTTTCTGCAGGAAAATCTATTTATTCTGCCTTAGAAAAGGCTGCTGTTTTGATGGCTGTTCTGTTGCTTATAATTTCATCACAGCTGGAATAATTTGGTAATAATATTCGGAATATTTAATTTCTTTTCTGAATGAAACATTAGCTGCCATTTGAGAACCCCACTTAGTGCTCATATACCTGTCAGCAGTGAGCCTAATGAGCCCCCAGATTCCTGTTACACAGAAGCAGCCCCAGGACTTCTTAATTGCCCTTAATGGTCCCTGTGGTGGCCACAGAGACCGAAGGTGCTGGGCAGACACCTCTTGCTTCCTGTTTCCCTCCTGATCAGACCTCAGGACGCTTTTCCATCATGGCGGGGCTGGGCATGTCGGGCAGAGGGAGATCAGGACCAAGGGGTGACTGTCCTCTCCTGGGACGGGCTGCTCATGGCCCAAGATCAGGCCCAAGAGCAATGCAGAAACTCAGCTTGATCTTTCCAGTAAGAGGTTAAATTGTCATCTCCTCCAGAGCCAATGCCACTGAGTTGTTTTTCTTGTATTGTTTTGAAAAAATGCAGGAAGTTCAGCCACAGAAAAGCCAAATGGGCATCTTCATCCACCCCAGATGAGGAAATATAGAGCATGGTTCAGGGTTAGAAAAGTGGCTGACTTTCCTGCTGGCTCGGGGCTGTGGCTTCTGCCCAGGACCCAGCTCCAGCCCTCCTTTGGCTGGGCTGAGGTCCCAGAGAAGTGCTCCACCTTCCACCTCGCCCATGGGAATGACCAGTGATGGGATGAGGCCAGCAGGGTGGGGAGAACGTCACATCCCAGCCTGAACCTGGCCCTTTGGCAGATGCCCATTTCCTAAAGAAGAAATGAATCACAGGGTTTGAATGTGAACTCACTGGCCTCTTCAGGCACCTTCTTCTTTAGATGTTAGACCATGAGCTTCTTGAGGGCAGGGGCTGTTTTCTGCTTTCCTTTGTCTCTCCAGTACTCAGCACAGTGCCTGGCATATAGTAGGTACTTAATTAATGCTTCTTGACCTGACAATATCTGCATTCTTCTATAATCTTCTACGGTTGACTTATACGGAGAATCATCATACCATCTACAAAGGATACTTGAAAATACTCAGATCATGTGCCGTCTTGGAAGAGAGTGTGGCATAATGTATAGAGACTCACTTCAGAGCTAGAAGACCTGGATTCAAATCCTATCTCCAACATGCATGGCTGTGCAGCCTGTGAACCCTGTCTGTTTTCAAGAGAACTATAAGTTACTGCAAGTTACAGCAAACTTGCCAACCTGCGCTGAGGGAGATGGTTTCCTCATCTGGGAGTTCCAGTCCCTATCCCATCACTTGGGAATATTTTGGAGTGTATATGGCGAGATGTTGCACAAATCCCATTTTCAAAGCACTGCTCTCCCGACTTCCCAGTCATTTCTATTGAATAATGAAAGAATTTTGGAATTTGGGTAGTGGTCAATTTAGGAGGCATTTCCATCCTTCCTCAATTGGCTCAGCCTAGTCATGGACACTCAGAGTCACACCGAGTATTTAATTATTTCTTCTCTTCAGATTGTTCTGTTGCTGTCTATGTTGAGTTTTTGTTGTTGACGATGTTATAAGGTCCCTACAGCCCAAGGATTTCATATGACTCGTAGGTAAAAGGGGTATTTGTCTTTTTCCTGGTTTACATTGGTTTCTGTGACCTCCTCTTTCTTGTGTCTGACTTTTGTAATTTGATTTTTCCTCCCTTTTCTTTTTCAATAAAATTGCCAACCGTTCATCACTTTTATTGGCCTTAAAACACACACACACGCAAACCTCACTCTTTGATTTCCCAATGCAATTAATCTTTTGATAGAGTCATAGAATTTCAGTGTTAGAAGGGACCTCAAGGGCTGTCCAGTGAAGGAGGCTCCCTTTAAAACAAGCTGCTGGAATACTCCCAGTGATGGGGAACTCACTGCTTCATGAAATAACCCCTTGCCTTTGGGGGCTGATTCTAATTATTGCAGGAAATTTTTCTTAGACTGAATGAACTTGGCTTTCCTGTCCCTCTCTCCTGTCCTCGTCCTGCCCACAAGCAAGCACAGGTGTGCATCTCATCCCATGCCAGACCTTCTGGGTCTCCCACTTGTGGAGTGTAGGGTCCTGGCTCCAGACACAGGAGTGTCCTCTGAGCCCCTCATTTGACAGGTGAGGATAGTGAGACCCAGAGCAATGAAGAGCACCCCCACTCGTAAAGACTGAAGCTTTGTGAAGTTTGGAGGACGGGATATGGTGTCATTGAATGTTAGGCTTGTAGACAGGGGAGGGTAGAAGTGGCTGGGAAGAAGGGCCTGTTAAAGAGGCTTTGGCAGCTGCCATCTTGTGCCCTCCCCAGTGTGAGCACAGCTTAGGGAGAGGATAGAGCACAAGGACAGTGCCCACATCCTCTGGGGGACCTTGGACATGAAGAGCCTTCCTTAGCACGAGCCACTCAAAGGTCCAGAGGATGGAAAACAGATCAGATGTTTTCAGCGGGTTTGTAGTCAGAATGAGAGTAGAACAGCCAATCTCAGCAGGAGCTTTGGTCACTCCCACAAGGTCCCTCATTTTTAGAAACCATAATGAGAAGCAGAAGTGGACAGGGTGGAGTATGGGGCTGGCAGTCTGCCCCTCAAAGGGAGCATTACAATGCCAGGAACACACAAACAGTTGGGTTTATTGTGCCTTTCCTAACAAACTCGTGCTTTCTCCAGCGCTGAAGTTTGTGGCTGTCATTACCCAAGTGGGGAGCTAAGAAGAAGCAGGAAAAACAAATGGGGGTGGTAGTGAGTGACTTCAGAGTCATGTGAATAACAAGATGGAAGACTCACCATTTTCTCCAATGCTCAGGACCTTTTAAACCTTTTCGTAGGACTTTGTGCAAGAAATAACTCAATTTTAGCTGTCTTGACACCAACGAGAACCTGAATGAGGTAAAAACTGAATGAACTAATAGTAGCAAAGGCTAATCTCTCACCTCCTCAACAACAAATTAAACGGAGGAAGAAGAAGGGGAATGAATTTTACTTTACTACTTAACTGAGAGGGGAGAAAAGAGGGAGAAGAATTAAATAATTAGAAAAAAAGAAGAAAGAAAAAGGAACTAAAACATTAAGCAGAACCAGGGAATGGGATAATAAATGGGAGAGGGGAGTGGGCTCAAGAGTGAGAAGAAGAAAGCCAGTGGGAATAGGATTGCCCCAAAGTAGATTAAGCTACAATAACTGAAGAGAAAAAATACTGCATTTACAGAGAAAAAGGGAGAATAATCCTAATCTGGAAAAACCCCAATATTTGGACAAATGGAGGAAATTTTAAAAAAAATCTATTTCTCAATCTTAAGTGCTAATGGATTAAACAGTCCAACAAAAGGAAAAAGTGACAGATGGAATAAGACACCAAGACCTCCCAACCTGTTACTTCTAAGAAATACACCTAAAAACCAAAGATATATATTAAATAAAAATAAAGGGCTGGAACCAAATTGACTATGAATCAGGTGATTCTAAAAAAAAGCAAGAGTTGTAGTCATGCCATCAGACAAAAGTACAGATTCATAACTTAGAAAGGGGGTAATCAAAGAAACTATACCATGCTGAAAGGCAGCATTGATCACGAATCAGTATCAGTATTCTACTGATATGCTTCAAATGCCTTCGCATCCAGATTCACAACAGAAATGAGCTGAGCCACTAGAACACGTAGACAGAATAGGAGACTTCAATGTCCCATTCTTGGTTTTGGATAAATTCAACAGAAAGATACACAAAAGGGAAAATACAGAATTTAACAAATTGCCAGAGAAAGTAGAGCTAAAAGACTCATCAATGGAATTGCCAAAGTATTGCATGCATTTCTCAGCACCACATGGAGCAAAAATTGCCTATGTATCAGGGCACAGAGATGTTGCAAATAGAAGTAAAAAGTCAGAATAAACACATCCTTTACAGACCATAACAAAGTAAAAATAATAATCCGGTCACAGAACACAAACAAAACCCAAATGGAGATTTAATGGGTCAAAGAATAAATCATAGGAACAATTATTGAGCAAAAAATAGTAGTATATAGTAATATATAGTAATGAAATAAACGTATCCAGATTTGTGAGATGCAGTGAAAGTATTCCTCAGGTGAAAAGTGATGTCCATAAACGTACATTAAGAAAATTGAAAAAGAAAAGATTGGTGAATTGAATATGCTTTGTAAAAAATTAAAAAGGCAACAAATAAACCTAAAATAAGTACAAAAGAGGAGATGTTAAAAATTGGAGGCAAAACAGATCAGCTGGAAACAAAAACTATCCTACCAGCTGATTTTTTGAAAAGACTGTTGCAGTTTGTAAACCTTCAGCCAGTCTGATTAAAAAGAAGTTGTTGTTGGGGGCAGCTAGGTGGCTCAGTGAGTAGAGTGCGGGCCCTGAAGTCAGGAGGACCTGAGTTCAAATCCAGCCTGAGGACTTGACACATGTGCTAGCTGTGTGACCTTGGGCAAGTCATTTAACCCCAATTGCCCAGCCCTACACAAAAACAGGAAAAAGAAGTTGTTCGGTCATTTCAGTCCTGTCCCACTGTCTGCGACCCCATTTGGCTTCGCCATGTCCTTCTCCAGCTCATTTTATAGGTGAGGACACTGAGGCAACCAGGCTAAGCGACTTGCCCAGGGCCACACAGCTAGAAAGTTTCTGAGACTGGATTTGAACTAAGTCTTTCTGACTCCAAGCCTGGTGCTCTAATTCACTGAGCCACCTATCAATAAAATAGCAAATGAACAAGGTGAATTCACAGCCAGACCAGAAGGAGGAAGATCTTATTGTGTACAATTATGTCTTAACAAAACCCCAAACAGAAAAGAAGTAAAGGAATATATCCAAGAGTAGAAACACCCAAACTAACAGTGCTAGGCTGGAGGTTGTAAGGAATCCAATATCAGAAAAGCAAGTCAGGCTGACTGTAAAGGAGCTAGGAAGGGGGACTGGAGGTGGGGGGGGGAGCTCTTTTTCCTGATGGATCTCCCCACTCTGCTTTGTCCTCCACACTGCAGCAGAATTAATGTTCCCCGAGCACACATCTGATTATGCCCTTCCCCTATTCAGTCAACTGCTATGGCTCCCTATTATGTCCTGGAGAAACTAAGAGCTCTTCGAGCCCCTCCCAGCCTGACCCCAACCTGTCCTGCCAGTTGTAGGACCTTCCTCCACCCCCCTGCTCTCTGCAGTTCAGCCAGATGGCCTTTCTCTCTGCTCTTCACTCACAACGCCAATCTCACCTCCACGCCTTTGCTCCGCCATTCTCCTCTGCCTGGGATGCCCTCCTTTCTTGACTGGGCTTCGTGGTCATCTTCCTCTGAGATGCGGCTCAGGTTCTTTCCTCTTCAGGAAATCTTTCCTGACCTTCGAAGCTGCTCCTGCCCTTCCTCTCAGCCCTGCCTTGGATGAACAACCCTGTATCGTTTTGCTTGTTTTTTACATTGTCCTTATCTCGCTCACCAACAAGTAAGCTCCTTGCGGGCAGGGATTGTTTCCCAGCCTCTGGCACGGTGCCTGGTGCATAGTAGGCTTGCCCAGGCTGCGAGGGCGAGCTCCCTGTCTTCTCTGACCTTTGGTGGGTGGCCTCTTGCCATCCCTGGGGCTCCTGGGTCAGGCCAGAAGGCCAGAGTGGTCATCCCCCGCCCACAGAAAGCTTGGAGCTTTTCAGTCTTGGGGTCAATCCCGCCCTTGGTGTTGGGAAGGACTCTAACTGGCCCTGCTGTCGGTCCCCTTGAAGCAGGGAGTGGGGCGCTCCATCCTCTGGTGAAATGGCTTTTCCACCTCTCTGGGGGCCCTCTGTGCAGAGAGATCCTGTCCCAGCTCCTCGGTTGACGTCGTGTTAAAGCCCAGAACTCCTGGCATTCCAGGTCCCAACGTTCATCCCTTTTCTCTGCCCTTGAGGGGAAATCTCAGATTTAATGTGCCCTCGGATATTGTAACTTTTTCTTTGGAAAGGCCTAGACCTATTTCACAATGGGGGAGGGGTGAGGAGAGGGAGGGAGAGAAGGGGGAGACCCTCTCTCCTCCTTCATCTCCTCTGTTTATTTTTGCTCATCATTGTTTTTAGGCTTTGTGCTTAGGTAAGGTCATTCTTAGCGCAATTTCCTGATTTAATTTGCCCTGGTGTTTTTGTTTGTGCTTTGAAATGGGCCCACCAGGAATTGTATCTGGCTGGTCTGGAGCCAGGACGGGGAGGATGCTGGCTTCCCTCGCCTCCCCTTGGGATTTTTGTTGTTTTTAGATGGTTCGGTGACAGTCACTCACTCTGGGTTGTAATTTCATCCTTGGTCAGATGACACGTCTCGTGGCTCCCTTAATTGGAAGCTGCCAACGCGCCCGAGCCAGGTTTCCACCGTGGAATGTTGCTTTGAGAGTCGTCCAGGATGGCTTTGGAGCCATGTTTCCGATGGTGGGGAGTGGTCTTTCTGGTAGCGATTGTGGAGGTGGGCGTCAGCTTGTCTACCCAGCTGGCCTCAGGCAAAGCTCTCTGGTCACTGTTAGCAACTCTGGGAAGGATATTCTTGGTCGACAAATAGTCAGCAGCATTGATTTAGCGCCTGCTGTATGCCAAGCCCCATCAGGTCCCCTGGGAGCCCGCCTCCAGTGCCCAGTTCACTCAGGTCCACTCCAGGGAGGTTGCCGGTTGTGGAGAAGCGATGACAGTGTCAGGTCAAGGCCTGTCCCCAAGCCTCGTGCTCAGTGACATCTCTTGCCAGCCTGTGCTGGCCTACTCCTCATAGGAGGTAAGGGCAGAGAGGATGGTTTTCCTCCTGCCTCTTCTCTGGGGGGTGCTGTGTCCATCCCGGAGCACCGGGGTTCTTCCGTCAGCTGGCACTTTCTAGGTGACTCACTGACGCCAACCCAGATTCCATCTCTTTATCGTAAAAACAGGAAATTCCATGATGTGCACGAGCCAAAGTGCCTCCTCTCCAGGATGGCGCCCCCAGCTCCACGCTGACCACTGAGCTCACTTTGGAATGGTAAATATTCATTGCTGCTGCTGCTTTTAGAGTGAGGCACTTTGGAATCCCTCCGGATGAGTTTCCCCCAGCTCCAAGTATACAAGGAGTGCTCTGCGCTGCCCATGCTTGCTCTGCCACTCACGGGGGAGAGGGGCGCATCTGCCTCTCTCCTCTTTCTTGAGGGGGCATCATCATTTTGTTTTTTCTTGGCCCGCTCCACTTGTGCTGCCGTGGTCATTGCGGAAATTGCCCTCCTGGTCCTGCCCGGGCCCCCAGGCCTCCTCCTGCTCTGTCCCGGAGGTCATGTCCCACTCTGCTCCACCATGCACCAGGATTTTTCTTCCATGCCTTGGCCTTTTGAGGGGGTGCCCGCTGGGTGGACCTCGGGGTCATCACTTTCTTCCCACGAGTCCAGGCAGCTCCTCAGGATAGTGCTGACCTCAGCTGTCCCAGCAGGGCACGGCCCCTCCACCTTTGTTGTTGCCCTCCACTCATTTTTGCCTGTTTGTGGGGTAGGAGGTGAAATCTCAGGATTGAAACCAGTGTCTGAGCAGGGCAGCTGCTGCCTAGGAGCCTCAGGGCTGGTGAGTGCAGAGTTAAGCGCTTACTTAAAACACAAACTTTATTGACACTTTTTGATTATAGAACCAGAAAAAGTCCCCAGTGTCGAATTCTGTAACAACAAAACAAAGTTAAGCCAAGCAGATACTGTGATGGTTCAACAGTGCATGTAGTATCCTGCTCTGGTGGTCCTCCATCTTTGTGCTTAGAGGTGAGAGACTATCTGACTTTAATAGAGAGCTACCGCGCCAGAAGGACTGTCACTTTTATTTCAAGGTCTTGTTGTACCCAGTTTGCCAGCTTGAAAAACGCAGTCTTTGAGGGCCCAGGAGTGGAGCACGTGGTGTATGATGGTCGTGGATCTCAGCTGGTGTGTCTGTGTTAACTCTGCACTCGAGTGCTGCGCAAAGACTGATAGCAGACGTGCTTTGCAATCCTTTCTGTCAATCCCTGCTGGGGTCTTGGGGACCCTTAAGGCCAGACATCTGGAGTCTCGGCCCTCTAAGCACCAGCTGGAGTTCTCGTGACAGCCATGCCCAGCTGTGCGTCCACCATCAGAGGGCAGTGTTAGCCAGGCTGGGCCCTGGGCCGGGATCGGGTTGCTGGCATCTGCCAGGCCCTACCCCCTGTCCCTGCCCTCTCGGTGACCCAGCCATGGGTGCTGCTGGCAGAGGATCCACAAGGGTAGCCCAGTGACCCAGCACTTCGGGTCAGCTGTGCTTTGGAGCTGCGAAGGCTTTTCCAGGAAATCCTGCGTCTAGTAAGCCTGGAACCAGGGCCAGGGGTGTGGGGCGGCCCCTCCTTGAGTGGGGATGGCTGGTCACCCGTGGAAGGAAGCCCCAGTCTGCCCTCTGCCTTTTTGTAGGAGAAAGCCCCAGTTTTCCTTTCATTTTAAGCCTCTTTGAATGGTTGGCTAAAGCAGAGGCTAAAATATTCTGTCTGCTGATTGCCGACCCAGTGTCTGGCTGGTCCCCCCTTTATTTCTTCTCCTTCTTCTTCCTCCTCTCTTCTCTCCTTCAGACAACAAGGTGAGGAGAAAATCAGCCAACCGGTTTTTATGGAGCCCTCTGAAACCATGTGCGCTGTATGCCCAGGTCTATGCTGGCTGCCGTGGGGACTGTGCCCTCCTGCTGCCACGGGCTTCTCCGGCTTCTGTGTGTGCTGTTTGGCAGCACCTGTTAGAACCAGCACCTGCTCTCAAGAACCTTCTGTGGCTCACCTGGTGGTGTGGAGCAGGGAGAGGGAGGTGATTAGCATCCTTCTTTTAGGGAGGAAGAAAAACCAAGGTTTCTGGGAGGGGGTGACTCACTCACATCTGAGGCAGGATTTGAATCCAGGTCTGGACTGACTCTGAGCTTAGTCTCTTGCTGCTTTGCCTATGTTCCTCTGTTTGGTGGACTGGCCTCATTCCGAGTGGGGGCTCCCTGGGTGATTGATGTCCTGGTCAGTCTCATGGGGGCTGCGTGTACCATAGCCCTCCACTGCCAGGCTCGACTTTAATCGAATTTGCAGGAACCTTGTTGGCAGGGGGTACCCAGAGGTAGGGAGGGGGCTTGGGGAAGGAGTTGGGAAGGATGCCGAAGGAATCACTGTCCCCCTGCTTCCTTCTGCTTTCTCCCAGGGGCCCGGAGGCTTCCAAGCTGGGGGTGGGAGGTGGGGGCCTCCGGTGTCCTCTCATCCTCCTGTACGGAGGAGGAGCCTCAGTCCTAGGCACATAGCATCACCCTCCTCTTTTGGGCAGGAAGTCTATGTGAGCAGGGGGTATCAGAGTACGAGGTAGAGGGGGCTGAGTAGGTGGATGGATGGGGAGATGTGCCTCAGTCCTAGCCAGTGAGTTTTTATTAAGCACAGCTATGTGCCTGGTGGTGGGCTAGCACTCTCTGGCCAAAGCTCAAAGTTCCCCTACTCCTTCCTGCCCCCCCACCCCCAGCCAGACCTTTCAGTGGTGGGAGGGTGCATGGAGGAGTGGGATGTAGGAATCACATACAATTTTAAATCCTCTTAGAAAACTTCCTCCTTCACCCAGGAACTGCAGCAATCTGGGGTGGTGGGGGCTGATGGAGCCCATCTGCTTCTCCTGCCAGGAGCCCCCTGAGCCTGGGCACCAGCTGGCAGCTCTCCCTTGGGTCTCTGTACTCTGCCCTTGCTCTTGGGTCACTAGGAAACCGAGGCCACCTGAATCCCTGAGCCTGCTCTTAGCAATCAGTATTTGCCTCTGGCGTTCCTTCGCTCCTGTTGGGGTGACCATTTTTCATGTAAATGGAGGTGTGGTGACATTGGTCTACGAGCTGATCTGCACTGGGGTCCAGGGTCTGCTGTCACAGGGCCCCTGGCTCAAGCCTTTCCTATGCTGCTTTCTGTGTCTGGGAAGTTACTGGCTCCTCTGTGATAAGGGGGAGGGGGGAATCCTCTCCAGCCCTAGAGAGACCCTCTGCTAGAATGAAGGAGCCTGGGACTGGGTGGGATTTTGGAAGCCATCAACAAACTTCCTATGTGGCTCTCACCACGCCCATCTCAGGCTCTGGGCTTCTCCCTCACTTTCCTTCCAAGCTATCAGCTGAATCTCCATGTGGTCTTGGACAAATCCCTCTCCATTTCTGGGCTTCCTCAGTTTCCCTATCTGTAAATAGGGGTGGGGCATGGTGTGGTCTAGATGACCTCTAAGGTCCCTTCAGGTCTAGATTCTCTGAAGGTCTTTGGGTCTTCCAGTCTGACCTGGAAATACCAAGGAGAAATCATACAGCTACCTGAGCTCAGGGTCCTGAGGATGGTGGGTAGGGGGTAGGGGCTCCTGAGAAGGGCATCCTTGGGGGAGGTGGTGGGAGGGAATGATGATCATTCAGCTTCCCAGTGTCAGGGGGTGTCAAACCCAGGCCCCTTCTCTGGATACAAACAACACCTGCTTCCTTGGTACCTACTATGTGCTAGGTGCCAGAGATAGAAAGATAAAATTAGACAGCTCCTGCCCAGCCTTGAAGCCAGCAGACCTCTTGAGAAGTTACTTCAGAACTTCTGTTTTCTCGTCTGTCCGGTGGGGATGATTCCACCTGGATCCATCCCTTCCTTTCCAGGGCTGCAGGGAGGAGAGAGCCCTTCGCGAAGCTACTAGCCTTCCAACTGATGGGATGCTTCCTTGGAGCTGCTGGCTTCTCTTCTTCCATGCCACGGCACAGCAGAGCTTCGAGCTGGCTTGTCACAGGGTTGGGGTGTTTGTGATGGGTAGGACCCTCTCCCCCACTGGTGGATCAGCACCTCTCACCCCCAGACCCTATCTTGCTGATTTGTGGCCCCCGAGCCCATCAAGAACTGGGCCATCTTTGTAGATGCCCCTCTGGCATCTAAAGTTGAAATGATCTCATTTTCTGTCTTGACTAAGGAGGAGCTGAGGAATCAACTTTTTT